>NC_083773.1:18646072-18866072 GCF_963514075.1 Conger conger | reverse complement strand
CCTGATTTTCAGAGCCAGTTCAAAGGAGGCATATTATCCAATCACAGCCAGACTGAATGAAGCAGTCAAAGCCATAGAGGACCCCATTGAGAAGGCAACAAAGGAAGAAAAAACATAATCTTCCAGGTGCTTCTCTGCTGGAGGGGCAGGATGAGAGAGTACAGAAAAGTGAAATTATTAATTTTAGCGATGCATTCATCACTTTATCTTCTCACCAGGCAACCCGAGATGACCTACGGTGCTCGGAAATCCGCACACGTCTTACAAACGGATTAATGTGGCTGCGTCGTTTCAGAGGCCGTGAAAGTCAGATGACTTCGCTCAAGGGCACAATGACCGTTTACCTGCCTGGAACTAAAACTCACAAGCCTCTCCAGGAGTCCAGGAGTCTGTCCCTCTACTCCCTCCCTCGTCTCCTCCACCCATACTGGAGGATGAGTACTGAGATGTGATACCATGTGGTGCGCAACCTACGTCCCTCTGGAGTTTTGATCCCTCAGCTTGGATCTCCAATCACTACAAACCCCCCACACGGGCCATATTTTCTTAAACAATGAATGCACCAAAAACATCCAATTTCTGATTCTTATCTTTTCAAATGTATGCAAAAAGATGTGCAAGCTACGTGAGGCTAAGTTCGCTTACTTACCTCCGAGCACCAAGACGATTTTATAAGCAGTCTTATATTGATTTTCTAGTCTTACATTGATAGTTAAAATCGTGTTTCCTTTACTTTTTTGGCAAGAAAAAAAGCCTACCGTTTGACTCTTTTCAAGATTTGCCAATGGAATAAGAAAACGTCAAGCAAGCACAAAGCAAGCTAATATTTTCTGCTAGAGAGAAAAAAAAGATCTTAAGTCTTTTTGCGAGAATAAAACGCTTGTCAGGTTTTGCAGTGCACAGGCGGCGGGTGCCTGGATGTCAATGCTGAGGGCTCAGAACACCAGCGGCTCCGACAGCTTGTCTGTTATCCACAGGGTGTTCCGGGCTGCCAGATCCACTCAGACGGCCGCCAGACAGCTCTCACCGATGTGGAAAAGGCCCTGATCCGCCGTCTCACCTTGAAGGCCTCCTGATGCAAACCGCCGGTCTCCAGCTGATTGTGTTTGGCGTCGATGTGCTTGAGGGTGACGGGCAACTCGGGCAGGCTTCGGAGCTGGTTCTCTGCTAACAGCAGGTCTTCCAGCCCAGACAAGGCCCGGAATGCGTCCTGGTCAATCTCCACAATCTGATTCCCCGTCAGATCGATCCTCTTCAGCCGGTCTGAAACGGAGGGGGACAAACCAACACTTGGAAATGGGAGGAAAGTTACACTACAAAACAAAGTTACACTATAAAAACATCAGGCAATTAAGTCTTGTAAAAATGTTTTTTTCTTCTCTCAAGTCGAAAAATATAAGCTTGTTTTAAGTTACTGTTTGTTTTACAACTGTAATTTTCTTACCCCCACGGTAAATATTGAAATGAGTTAAACTCTCTCACCTCACTGGCAATATACTGTATATCTTATGTAGATAAAAGAGCAATCAAAATAAGACTTTAAGTGTAAAGATAATACTAAAATACTTGTTGACTTGGTTGACTTATTTGACGTTTTTGCAGTGTATATCACATGAATGGATTGTAAGATTCTGGTTAAAAACATTGTGCTCTCTTTGTAGGTTCCAAGCTATCATAATCCTTGTGTTCACATCATAAAGCCAAATGTAACATGATAAACAGTATTTGGCCAATTTTAACAAGCTCTGTGATGTAGTCTCTGGATATTCTGAAGGAGTATCAGCAGTTCTGGAGCTCTTAAACTAAATTTCAATTACAAATCAGGCACTCCACTAATGAAGTTATATCTAACATTTGGTTGAATACTCATTCAATACTGCATCATTAGTCTTTTAAACTTAAGGTCGAATCTTTCTGCTAAACATTTTCTCATTCAAGTGAGCAAACTGAAGCAACGATCTTAACTTGGATACAAATGGGATTAAATATATATTCAGATTCCAGAACTTTGAACACCCACACACAAACACAGGTTCCCATGCAATCACACTTGCATAGACATACTGGCATGCGCAAGCACACCCACACGCCCACACACACTCACACACACACACACACACACATACACACACACCCACACACACACACACACACCCACACACACACACCCACACCCACACACACACACACACACACACCCACACTCACTCACACACACACACACACACACACTCACACACACACACACACACACACATACACACACACCCACTCACACACACACACACACACACACACACACACATCCACACACACACCCACCCACACACACACACACTCACACACATCCACACACACACACACACGCACACACACGCCCCCCCCCACACACACACACACACACACTCACACTCACACACACACACACACACACACACACACACTCACACACACACACACACCCACACACACACACACACACACACACACATCCACACACACACACACCCACCCACACACACACACACTCACACACACACACACACACACACACTCTCACACACACACACACACACACACACACTCACACACACACCCACACACACATCCACACACACACACACACACACACACGCACACACACGCCCCCACACACACACACCCACACGCACACTCACACTCACACACACACACTCACACACACACACACACACCCACACACACACACACACACACACACACACACACTCACTCAGGTTGGCGAAGTCCTTGGCCTTGATGTGCTTGATCTTGTTGAACCGGGCGTAGAAGTAGGCGGTCTCCTTGGGCAGGGGTGGGATGGATTGGACGTCTGAGTCATCGCAGTACACACTGGTGCTGACACACACACACAGCAGACAGGTGGGCAGGCCCTCTGAGGGACAGACAGGTATACACACATATCACTGCAGGCACACCTACAGTATGTCCGCTCCTATGTACATCATATCCAGGTGACAGGTGTACAGACATGACAGAGAAATTAAAGGATGACTGCTCTCCTTTCAGTTGTTTAGAATACGCATACAAATTGTCCTTTGCGTGAAAACCTGAAGCATTTGCAATCTTTTTGCTGTGGAACAAGTTGTAAAACATGCCTATTGTAGCTTTGTGACTGAGAACCACATTCCACAGACAAGTCACCGAGCAACACAAAACTCTTCCCCCTACTGTCTTTAACTGAGAGAGAGAGAGACAGAGAGAGAGAGAAAGAGAGATCACCAAGAAACCAGCAGTTGCGGATTTCAGAATGGAAATAACAACAACAAACAAATAAACAACAGAATCCGATACTAGCAGGAAAGTCCCAGTCCACAAAACATCGCCGAACACTCACCCAATCCAGTCTCAGGACCGAAAAGCCCTGGGCCCTGGAAGTCCAGCCTGGGCGGGGCGGGGGCTTGGGTGGGCCGGGGGGGCAGAGTGACCTCCTCTATGTATTCAGCGGGAGGAATATTCTGCGCTGGCACCATTACGGCTGGAGGTGGCGCCACTGTTCCCACTTCAATCAGCTTCAGGGGAAAACCAAAATGTATTGATAGAAAAATGCAAGAAAATGCCCCAAACTTTTATCAATACTATTTGGCAAACAACTACATCACAAACTGCATTCATCCCAACCAACAGCACAACCCACGGATAGAAATAGAACAATCAGAATGTAAAGAAATTTCCACCTCCGACCTACCATTCCTCAGTGCCTCTATAAAACGCCACAACTGCTTCAAAAACACTGTCATTTCAACAACTCTGAATGCCTGGTGGAAAATTAACAAAATATTAAAATTCACAATGACCCCATATAAATACACTCCAATATGGCACAATCCTGACTTCTTGATTAACAAAACACCACTCTCCTTCACCTCATGGAAACAAAAAGGTATCACACATCTTCAACACATCTTTCAGGATGGCACCTTCATCACCTTCCAGGATTTGGTCCATAAGTATAATATTTGGAAAGAGCAATACCTCCAGTACTTTCAATTAAAATCTGTTTTAAAATATAAAATTAAAATAATGAATAACTACTTACAACCACCTCCGCTAATGGATGAAATTAATAAAATAATCAACACCAAAAAAATTCGCTCCAAATTATACAAACTACAGTTTTTTAGAATCGTTTTCACACTTGTTTCAATACCATGTCCACTTTTTCAAAACACTTAACACATTCACCATATCAATAAACTATGTGAACTAAACTGTGGATACTTTTGCATTGCTTTCATACTAAAGGCATTCAATCACCACTTCTTCCAAAATTCATGAATACCTTTCTCAGTTCACTACCAGCAAAAGTTGGTACAAATACAGCAAATTTTGCAGACATTTAGATACTCTGTTCAAAACAATTAACTTTCAGTTCAAAACCCAATAAAATTCTGATCATTGTGAAAGGAAATATGCTGCATTTTGGCAGAAAAATGAAACTATATGCTTAAAATACATAAGACAGATCATTCTGATTTGAGCAGAAAGTTTATTCAGTTTATTCAATTTTTTTGTTTGCGGCCTTGTTGTCATCTATACAAAAGTGATCATACTTGCATTGAAATGTGCATGTATATAGGGTAAATATAGATGTAGTTGTTACTGAAGAGATTTTTCCACTATTACTGCTGTATATGAACTGTTGAAACACCTGGCTGTCATTTCAGTGAACAACCTACCCAGGTGTTTGTTGTTTGTTCCCCGTTACCACATATACAAAAGGGGCCACCTTTGGATTGGCATTTGCATTCTTTAGCCTTGGTGGGGAAAATGGATGCAGCCAGAGGCAGAGGAAGAAGACGTCGCAGAAAAGCAAGAACAGTTGTGTCTGATGAAATCAGAGCCACAGTCATTGATCATGTGGTAAATCATGGTCTGTCCCTGGTACTATACCGTATTCACAGCATTCTGACTGAAGGAGTTCAATTGATGTGTATATTACAGCAGTACAGTGATTTCAGAAGTCTCCAGGAAAACAGATGTATCAGTGCACATTTGTCTTTTACTCACTACAGGACCCAGTGGTTACCTCCAAGGGTAAAGAGGGGGGAAGGGGAAGAATGTTTACGCCTCAACAGGAGGATACAATAGTTGGGATGGTCATAGTCAACAACAGCATCAGGCTAAGAGAAATATGCAACAACAACATCGCAGACAACGACATATTTCCAAACATTGACAGTGTAAGCACTACAACCATTTCAAGAGTGCTACAGAAACATCAGATCAGGATGAAACAGTTGTACACTGTCCCCTTTGACAGGAACTCTGAGGGTGTCAAGGAACTCAGGTACCAATATGAAGTTTATGAAGGTATATGTGAAGGTTTAGGACCACCATCCACATCCAGATGTCACTTCTAGATGCAATGGCTGCTGGGTGTATGGACATAACAGTGGAACACATCCAGGGCTGGATAAGGCACGCAAAAGAGATGTTTTCCACGGTGTATAGCAAGAGATAACATTCGGAGTGATGTTGATAAAAATCTATGGCCAAATGCAGAGGACAGGATGGATGGGCCAGGCCAACAGTAAACTTCTGATACTGATAGGCAGACAATATATGTGCAAATTACTGTATATAGTGAAAATATTGCATATTGTATTTGTTATTGATTGCAATGTATTTTGAGTAATTGATTGTATTGTATTTTTCTTTTCTGAATTACAGTATATTGCACTGTGAGAACAAACGTCAAAATACTTTAAACCCTCTGAAGAATACTGTTGCTTTTGTGATTTGTTTCTTTATCATATATTGTTTTACATTACACAGTAAAAATTGTTATTCTGGGTTTCCAATATAGTAAAACATTCATTCATTTACAGTTTACTGTAAATTTACCACACTCAGTCATGACATCTATTGTGAGAGGCAAACCAACAGATCAAAAGTTTCTTTAGCTGCTTGGCTTGAAATATTTGTGGATGCAAAAATAGAGGAAAGGGAAACAAATAATCTATGTATTTAGCAATGCTCCAAGTTGTTTGTGTTTTGTAGTTCATTGAACATTGAGTGACAAAGTAGTCTTATGGGAGAAAGCATATGCTATAGTTATGGCAGCATGAGTCACTTTTGGGTGAAATATTAAGTGTTTTGGTGGTTGAAGTGCATTTTGCACCAAAGGTTAACTGATGTGCTCAGGTGCATGTTTCAAAAGCATGCTGTGTGAAGAGTTTTGAAAAAGAGGACATGGTATTGAGACAAGTGTGAAAACGATTGTAAAAAACTGTAATATCAACCACAGACCTAACAATATCGCTCCCCATCCAAGCCTGGGAAAAAGACTTATCACTCTGCTACAATTCAGACTTCTGGACTCAAATCTGTAGGAACATCTTCACGATGACCACCAATACTAACCTGCAACTAATACAATACAAGGTCATTCACAGAACTCATATCACCCACCAAAAGATGTATAAAATGGGATTTGTGGACTCAGACACTTGCACTCACTGGTCTTTGAATACCCCAGATAATTACTTCCACTAAACCTGGCTCTGCCCGCCAACTCACCATTTCTGGAAACAAGTCACAGACCAAATATCTCTCATTATGAACTGTAGCATTCCACTCTACCCATCCCTCTGTCTTCTAGAAGACCTCTCAACAATCAACCCAGCAAATGAAAATACCAGACCTATACTCATCGCCCTAGCTATCGCCAAGAAAACCATCCTCTTAAACTGGAAAACAAGACACAAAATAAACATAACACAATGGCTAAATCTACTCAAAGAACACATATCCATGAACTAATCTCACGCCAGAACCAAAGCTCACACTTGGCAAACAATTGGGATCCTTTCATAAAATCATTCAATTTGCCTGTGGACTAATCCCCCAACCCCACCCTAACCAACATATACTCTCATACTCCAGAAACACTATCCATGCAATACCATATCCCAATTCAACCCATCCATAATCATGCATATTTTCCTTTTACTGTTCCTTTTTTTTTTTTTTTGCTTTTTTATTGTGTGTATATATATATATATTATTATTTTGTATTTAAGAATGTGTTATTCATATTCATCATGTTCTTTTTATTTTATTTCCCCATCGTTACTTTATTATTATTACTTTTTTCTTCTTGTCTCCCTTTTTCCATCCTATCCTTTCAAGGCTCCAATCAACAACCACCCACTTATCCACCTGTCTGTCTGTCTGTTTATCCTCCTGTCTATCTGCCCGTTGGTCTGCGTGTTCATATGTGTACACAAGTCTCTCTTTCCACACTTTATTATTCTTTTTTTCATTTATCGTTATCTTTAGTAACTGTCTGTTTTGTTTTACCCTCCCCTCAAAGGCTTCATACTGTTTTCTTCCTCCACTCTCTCTCTCTCAAAATTACCAATGTATATATGTTTGTACTATTAAAAATAAAGTTGACCTCCCAAGGGGGGGGGGGGGATAAAAATAAAAAATAAAAAAATGCAATAAGACACAGATGATCCAATGTAATGAGCGAATAAACATTTTCATCATAGCGAGAGACTCTGTGTGTGTGGTTTTATATAAGAATGGGGACATTGACCTGACTGCAGACCAATAAAGTGGGGATGTTTGGTGGACAGGGGACAAAAATCCAGGTCCCCACAAAATGTTTGCTGTTAAAATCGAACACATTCCCAGCAGTTATAATTTTCTGAAAAGCAGTGTGTATGTGTGTGTGTGAGAGAGACAGTGAGAGAGAGAGAGAGAGAGAGAGAGAGGTGGGGGGGTGGAGAGAAGAATGACTTTGCAAATGTGGCAAATGTGCATATCAGTTCTCTTGACACCAACCCCCCCCCCCCCCCCCCCCCAACCCACCAGTTCCCCAGAGAATAAACACTATTACAGTTTCTCTGAGTCCCACTTACCGGCTGGTCCAGATCATCGTAGTCGTAGGTCTCGCCGTAATTGTTCAGATCAATATTCTCCCAGTCCGTCTCCCCGTCCAGGTCGTAATTCTCCAGGTCGAATGTGTCCACATCCAGGACTCTCGGTGGAGCGGCCCGATTGGAGCTCAGCAGGGACAGAGCCAGCACCAGGCGGAGAAACAGTGCCATCCTGAGGACGGAGGAGGAACTGCAGCAATGTCTCCCAATTTCTTACATAATGTGTCCTTATGAGAGTGAATCATCATTCAGACATTAAGTGTCTTGTTAAGAACAAGTGACTGCTCATTACTGCCTGCAGTTATGGTAAGAATGAATGCTAGCTCACGCAGAGGGCTCCAGGACTGATTCTGAAATCCCCTCTGCTCTGCATCACTTGCATATAAAGCATAGCACTGGCATATAAAGGACACTAATTTGCATGGTTCTACTCAAATTTACATTTCCTTTGTTTGACATCATTCATTGTTTGGACTGGAGCATCTGTATTTATTTTAATATTGTTCTGTGCCATCTTTTATGAGATCCATATGTTACACAATAATATCTAAACAATCAAAGTACAACATATTCTATTTGTTACAGAAATGAACCCATAAAATAAATGTTTCTTTTTTTTTTTTTTTTTTTTTTTTTTTTTTGGCAGACGCTTTTAATCCAAAGCGACTTACAAGTGCATAGGTTGTAGTAAAAGTAAAATCATGGATGAGTAGGTACAACGTAATATAAGTTCCTATAACGAATATTAACATAATATAACTAAAATCTGCACAACCATGGCTCATTGTATTTATTATTCACATTCCTGATGCACTTTATTTTCCCTGGAGTTTTCATTCAGCAAAAGTCCTCACAGCCTTCATTAAAAAACAAACTTCAAAGGATTTAAAAGATCAAGCTTCTTATGTCATCTCTAGTAAGTCACACTTTCTTTGCATCTTTGAAATATAAAATTCTCACCAATTTCTCACCAAGCATCATATATAAAAAAAATGCAGTTACTCTGATGTTAATCGTTTCTCTCTTATCTCAATAAGCAGGCATAAACAGACATTTTTAAGGGGTAATTACCATTTTTAAGGGGTAATTTAATGTTGTTTGCCTGCCCTTTAGCAATGGCTTCTGAACATCACTGCTGATTCCTCCAGCTGGGCACATATTTACTGACAGTGAATAAAGACCCACAGTACATACACAACTATTTGGAATTATGTCTGGCCTTCTTTAGATCTTCACGCCCACACAAAATGTAAAGAACCTCAGAGAAAACCGAAAAGCTTCATCAGATGTAAAAAGGAAAGAAAAAAGGAAACAAAACAAAAAACAAAAACAAGCAAGGCCTCCAAACAGCATTAATAAATGATCTTACCCAGCCTATTTATCAGGCTCCCTTGAACTTTGACCCCCGTGGTCCAGTGGCAGATTAAACCAGGCTTAGCCCTCGCACCTGTGTGTCACTACACTCACAAAGCGCAGCGGAGAATGTTTGCCCCCGAAGCTCACGTGAGCCTGTGAATGGGAGACTTTGTCTGCGCTGCCTTAACCCAAAGACATCAAAGGAGACCGACACATTTTAACCAACTTCATGAGTTTGAATTTCAAGCAAACATTTAAATAGTTATTGTTACCACAGTCAAACCCTCGCTTGCATTCAGCATCTACCTATGCAGCTTCATTCATGCAATCCAGTCCATCACATAGAAAATGACAATGTAAAAACCTGTTCCCCCACACAAGAAAAACTGCTGGAAATGTCATTTCCAAAGATGAAAACGTAAAACAGACCAATTCAACTAAAGTAATTAGTCACTAAGTTTTGCACAAAGGGAACTTTTAAAAGCTTGTCAGGGTCATTTTCTAAAAAAAACTAATAAAAAAAAACATTCTTTTGTCCAAATCCTACATTCCTGGGTCCTAACAAAGGAGACGTGGAATTATCAAGGCCTCGCAGTCTTTTTCATTTTCTCTTTCAACAGCAATAATAATTACAGCAAGAAAAGGAATTAGTTTTGGGTTTTTATTGAAGACAAAGGAATTAAAAATGGCATACCTCTTTTCCTGTGTCTGTTCTTCCACCGTCCTGCTCTGCTGCAGCTCTCTGGGGAAGACGTCTGGTGCACTGGACCCCTGACGTGAGGTGAGCAGAGGGTGAGACTGCAGCTTATTTCCCCCATTGTTAGCAGAGGTAGGGGGAGTTGGGTGTATGTGTGGGGTGGGGGGGGGTCAGTAAAAATAAGTTTACTCAGCTGTCAGTAATTGACCCTCTCAATATTTAAACTCCTGGCCACTTCAGTCCTGGACCTGAATGCACCAATCACACCATTACAACCTTGCACAACTGCTTGTATGCAGCTACGCACATTAGCTGGTGTATTTACTGCTGCAGTTAGGAAAAATACAGAGATGAATGTTGTTTTCTTAAACTATCATTTCTTAGATGTGGGAACTGATTATATAACTGCATCATTTAAAAAAAGTGTTAAAAAGAATTATATTGTATACCATTCAGATTAAAATATTATTTGCCAGTGGGAACATACTAGCATGATCATCGGTTATACTTTTGAAATGCACTTAATTTCTCATTTCTGTCTGGATGAATATACAGAATTGTAGTAAGTGAAATACATGAAGCAAGAAGCCGATTGAGAAATGGGAATTAAAAGCATGAGAAATGGGAAGGAAAATAAAAATGAGTTTTAGAAGATTGTGTGGTGAAATGGAGCGTCTTTGATTAATGTCTGCCACACCCGAGATAAATAAAACTTGTGCAGAATGAATGACAACCCTGCTGTCACTTGAGGTTTGTCAGTAAAAAACAGGTAAATTCTCAGTCTGAATTTGTTGATTTTCATGTTACTCCATCCAATCTTTGTAGTGAATACAAGGTAGTGAAGTCAAAATTTACAAAGAGATAAAAATAAATCTGACTTGGACTCTTTTCTATTTTCTTCCAGGGAAAGAAGGCTAGATATTGCTAGATCTAGACAATGCATAAAATCATGCAGACTGGTCAAGAGCTTTAGTTAATGTTCACATCTACCATCTGAATGGGACAAAATGTGATCTAAGTGACTTTGACCATTGGATGATTGTTGGTGCCAGACAGGGTGGTTTGAGTATCTCAGAAACTGCTGATCGCCTGGGATCTCTAGAGTTTGCAGAGAATGGTGTGAACAACAAAAAACATCCAGTGAGCAGCAGGTTTGCAGGCTGAAATGCCTTGTTGATGAGAGAGGTCAGAGGAGAATGGCCAGACTGGTCGAAGCTGACAATAACGCAAATAACCATATAAAAGTGGTATACAGAAGAGCATCTCTGAACACACAATGCGTCAAACCTCTAAGTGGATAGGCTACAGCAGCAGAAGACTTAAGTCTAAAAAATAAGTCTAATAAATACCTAATAAAGTGCTCACAGTGTACACGAGACACTAACACTACAGGGGAAGATTGGTAAAGGAAGGAGATCTCTGGCTGCCATGACCTGCATTGGGGGAGAATATTATAATTTTCTTGTCCTCCCTATTATCTCTCTCCCTCCCTCTATCCCTCTCTTTTCTGTGAGGGAAGGGCACGGACGTGAATAATTCCCACAGCTGAGGCAGAGGGTCAGGCCGTCGGTCATATTTGTGTACTGACCAGCCAGCTGACCTGGAGATGTGGATTCACATGAGGGGTAGGAGAGGAGAGGTCAGTTGGGGTCATGGTCAGATTTCGGTTTATTCCCGCCAAAGCCACCTTCCAGGGAGACCGCATTGCTGGGTACAGCTGAAACTTCTTGATAAATCTCTGACCGAGATATTAAGGTACATATATACACGTTTTGCTTATGAGTTATTCTTTCACTTATCCATTTCATACTTGAGCCAAACCTTAACTTATCGGTTTCATACGTATAACATTTACATACCTGTACAGTATCTTATAACCTGCACTTAATGTGTACATGTCATACACGAGTCAAACCTTCACTTACCCGTTTCATATAACATTTAAACAGCTTTCTTCTAACCTGCACCTACTTTCTGTGAGACTGAAACTCCAGTTCTCCGTGCTGCAGGAGGTACAGTTGGAGACAGCTCAACAGTTGATTAAAGCGCTCAGTGGGCATACTTTTTTTGGGCAGGGAGTGAGTGGCACTCTGGAAGGTTCTCTGGTGACCCGTAAAGTCGGGGTGAAGCTGAGTCTGTTTCTTTCCCACACATCCGAGTGGAGGCCTTGGGTCAGTCCCACAGCCTCCCCTCTGGACCCACGCTGCCCTTCCAGACATGGGAACAAGCCCTCCCAGCAGCTGTGGGCCTGCACTACAAAAAACCAAAACATAACCCACTCTCAACAAACATTTTATTCTTACATTTAGACTCAAAACCTTATTTCTATTACCTTTTTTATTAAATAAGACAAGAGTATTGCCAATGAGGTGGGTTTGATTCATTTCAATGTTTAACAATGAGGTAAGAGAATGAATGACGATGTAACTTAAAACAAGCTAATATTTTTTATTTGAGGAAGTTTCATTATAAGACTAAAATGCTTAAGACAGACTTTTTCATGTGCATTATTCGGCCACATCTCTGATCCACCAGTGTTTGCATTTCTCAACAGCTCAAGACGTTTCTGCAGCTTTGTTTGAACATACATCCAAACAAGCTGTGAAGAGACTTGTTTTTTTAAGGGGGCTTGATATCAGACTATTACAAAGTAACACACACCAGACATGTGTTCTTCATCCCAGAGGAAATTCCGGGGCATACGAATGGAAGAGATTTCCTGGAAGCCTCCGTGCTGTGCTGTGCTCTGAGTGGCGTACACAGAGGGGTCATAAACATCTCAGAGGGGAGAATGACTTCATTCCATAATGCTGGAACCTGGAGTTTAGAATGGCACATCTGCAAACAGAGACAAGAGAAGTAAACATGTAAAGCATCTCTTATTTACGGTCTGCGTAATTGCTACTCCACGCACCGGCTGTGACTCTCACTAAACCCCGGCTGATTGGTCCTTCCGAAGTGTGTCACCCCCTTGCGACTCCCCCCTCTCCCTTGTACTGGGGTGGAACCAATCAATTACGAGCGTAGCTTCTAGGTCACAATTCATTTTCAAGACATACAAAAAGATTCCTCGGAACCCTTCCATTGTTCCTATAGATATTCCTGTCCTCCTCAGGCTGTTCAGTGTGTTCCGGCATGCATCGGGTCTGTGAGCTGGTCCATCATCCATCATCCGTTCTCTGGAGGAGGAAAGGAGGATGAGAGATAAACCAGCAAGTGCCTTGGCGTCATTATGAAAGGAATGTCTCCCATCTGTGTTAAGTCTCACAGGAGAGAGTCCCTGTTCGCAGATAAGGCAAAAAAAAGCTTTCTGCAACAGTGGTGAATTGCCAGTAAATTTTTTGTGAACTTTTCATTCACAAATTTCAGTGGAGATGCTGGTTTAATTCAAGTTAAATTCAGAACAGAACTGAACTACACCCCAGGTGTAGTTAATGCAATGATGAGCACGTTGGCAAATGTCAAATGTGCTTCATAAATAAAGTTGACTTGACTAATACGTGCTGGTTCATGTGTTTGTGTTCTCAGTGACAAAGCCTGTATTCAACAGCAGCGAGTAAATGCTGGGAACCGCTCTATGAGGTCGAAGATAATTACAGAACTTGAAACAATGCTTTCATGAAAGAATTTCTAGATTAAGAACTGGGCTAACAAATCCAAAAGCATAGAACGTGAATGTTTTTGTTCCTGTACCAAATGCCACACAAGGAGCCTCATTGTTTTCTCATGAGTCAGGCCTTGGTTTTCTTCAGATGCCAGATTTTGTAGGGTACATCAGATGAAATCTGAATTTGAAATTATTGTCATATCCTACCTTTATTTGGGTTTTCAGAAGCAATACATTGTCACCATGGGATTACAATATATCTTTGAATATCTCGAAATGTAAGCAATCATGTTTCAAAAAACACTTTTCCAATAGTAATGGTTTCTTCTTTGAGAGGGAAACTAAGATAACCTCTCAGTATCCATTCATCCATCCAATAACCCACTTATTCAGGGCCGCAAGGTGAACTTCCCAGGCCAGGGACAACATTTTCTGTATGTGCATCATTCAATAATATTTACACAATTGTGTGTACGGTGCTTATTCACATCACAAAACTTCCAATATTGTTGATCTAGTTGATGTTTTTGTTGAAATACTGACAAATAAAGCAAAAATACTAAAGTTGCCGTATATTTTGTTGAACCCTAAACATGGAATAAAAATATGGCCAAAATTAATAATAAATATTATGTTATGTCATTCTGCGTTAGCCGGGTTTCTCCAGTTGAGTCTCCCCGCCCTCTCCAGCAGCTCTCTGGCTGATGGCAAACACATTGTAGAATGGAGACGTGGGGTCAGCTTCGTAAAAATATGGTCCTGAGACCAGACCATTTACCATCTCAGGACCTTCCAGAAGGGTCCAAGGTCAAAGTTCACCATGAACATTTTATGAGAAGAGGGAAGGGTTGAGAAAATAAGGTGGGGGCGGGCAGGTGGTTTCCATGAAGCGGTGTCCATTGGTTGGTACAGTATGGAGTGATGATTGTATAAAAACAGAGGAAAAGTGCAAGGTCTACCAGAGACACGGGGAAATGAAAGAGCAAACAAACTGACAACTTCTAATTTTCATCTTTTCTTTTAAACCATATATTTATTTTTCTTCAAAGACTTGATCTGGTTGGCGCCCCCGGCACTCTCGTTACCATGGTACTGCGGTGTTGGTCCGTGATTGCGCTGTCACTGCTGATGTCCACCGGCCAGGCGTTCAGAAGGTAATTGTTACTCTCTCTCCATGGCAACAGAGCCAACGCTATAGCATATACGCTAAGAACAAAGAGAATTCAACATGGCAGCTGTTCCCGGAATGTTTCAATAGAAAAAGAAAAAAAAGCTAAAACAAAATAGCTCCACTGATAACAAGATACTGCTAAATATTGGTTTCTCTTGTCAGTTGGATGACAGCCATTAATTTATCCGCAATAATAATTATAATTGCACTTGTATGATAACACCAGTCAAGCTTTTATATTGTACTCATAAAAGTGTGATTATATAGTAAATAATAGTAACATATAAGTGCCTCAGTAGGCTGTAATTACCTGCACTGTCAACAGTGTCAGTGTCAGTGTCAGACAAACGAGGAAAGAAAGGAAGTAGAAAAGTTGACAGATGAGAAAGTCTGGAGATATTAAACTTTTGCCCTCAAATTGGACTCACATTTAAATGCAAGTGAAAGAGTATTTCATTCGCAAACACAATTATTATTTTATACGCACAGATCAGGTTAACCTAAGTCCTTATTTCACATGTGCACGTGGTACATGGATTATGTGTATTATCTTTAAATAGTATGGAGTCTTTAAGACCAATATACATTTTTGAGTTATTACTCATTATTTGAGAGGCCAAAATGGTTGGAATGCAATGCTATTATACAAAAGTTATAAACTTTATATAGAAGCAACATTCAACCCTAGTTTTGAATTATTTCTGGTTTTGTATTACTTTATTCAAATGTTGAGTTCACAATAAAATCTCTTGCGTTAATTTAACTCTAACAGGGTACATACAGTATGGTCCTACTCTGTGGAGAGCAGGGCCATATGTAGTCTGTAAGTGTTTATTTTACACTAAGATTTAACACTGTGTTACTGCACACGCAGAACTGAAAACTGGCGAGGAAAAGGAAAAAAGCCGTTGTTGTCACATTACAAACACGATGGGGAGATATATTGTACGATTATGACACAGGTGCTGGTCACCTCCTTTCAATGCAGCTTTCATTTTATCTGTTGGACGACAGCGCAGACAGTGAGGTCAATAGGGTTACCACATTCCCTTGACGAATAATGTATGTATACAATACAATGATATCCTCCAAAAATGGCAAGAAAAACACATGAAATTCACGACTAAAATACAGGACGAATGGGATGTTTTCTGTCACGTGAGAAAAGGCTAAAATCCGGTGTCTGTCCCAGAAAAATGGGACGTCTGGTCACCCAGGTCTTCGATCAAAGTGCTGGCAGGACTCGCTGGAAGTTATATTTGACACGATTACATGTCCGTATGACAGATTAACAATCTTACTTGTTCAATACTGGAGCACATTAAGGCTTGTATCTGCTAAATGTAAGGCATTGTGTGCTATCACTCACAGTGTAAAGGGAGAAAGGACTTTTTACATGTTATTCTGGTTCTGCCAGCTGATCCATCACCAGTACAGTCACATACTGATGACCTCACCACTTTACCTGTGTTTCCATCACAACAACAACACAACTCAGACAGAAAGCCGAGCGCCATCATAACCTACATCTCAGTTAGCATAAGATGTTACTGAAACAGTTTAAACAACGATGCATGAGCAATTTTACGTTACCTTTTTCAACACCCCCCAATCCAAGATTGCAGCAAATGTAAGCGGTTAAATATCATACTTTTTACCCAGGGACCTGTTTCAACAAGAAAAGAAAAATACAAAAGTATTTCTGTTGGATAATTGTTTAATTACATCCATCACTGATCATTTTCTTGTAAAAAAAAGAAGAAAAGGTTATTGATTATTTTTGTTTTTTAAAAGCATACAGTTGCATTTTTCTTTCTAACTTACAAGGAAGGCTGCTTGATGCATTTGGTATGATCAGCAAAAGGCTTTCATTATATACAGTCCAGCCCCTTCTTGGGAGTTGTTTACCTCATGCTAGCTGGGGGCTCAGGACTGGCATTTCCCCATTTCTTCCCCTCTGTGACTCTGTGAAGAATCTTTACGACAGTCTTCTGTGAAAAGCGCTGAACAAATAAAGCTGAACTGAATTGAATAAAGACGGGCAAAAAGGCTCTGTTAAATAAACATGTACTAAGGCCCTTTCTTTTTCTTTTTTTATTATTGTTTTTATTAGTTTTACTTTCATACAAACACACAGTTCCACAAATCCAGTTCCAACGATTCAAAACAAATCAAACAAATTTTCTACACATTCCAACCCTGCCCAACCCAGTGCAAACGAAGTGGACCACAGAATCACCGTCAATTACAGTAATTATAATTATACAAATGCAAATCATAGTTGCATACATGGCTCTATTTCCCCCATATCGGGTGTCTTTGACCCCCCTGTCCCTGCAGGGTGAGCATGAGGAAGATGCCCTCTATCCGGCAGACGCTGCAGGACATGGGCGTGTCTCCGGCGGAGGCGTTGGCCGAGCTTACCGGGGCGTCAGCGAACCACCCCGCCCCCAACAACAACGGCACCGCCCCCACACCACTCACCAACTACTTTGACGTAAGCCTCGGTGGAAAGGCCACGCCCACGAAACTTCATTATTTATGACCGACAAGCGCTTCCATGCAAGTGACTGGCTGGCTTTGCTGCAGCAGCCATTATTAAAACAGAGACAGGAGTATAAGATATGAGTGGGGTTTAGTGCTCCATCCTGGGCTTCTCCTCTGTCTGGTCAGAGGAGATTCTAGAGACTGGGGGTGGGGTTCGTGGTGGGGGGACCTAGACACAAATTCTCCTGGGGCCCTCCTGTTAGACTTCCACTATCATCATGTTCCCCTAAAACTCTTAAAACTCAGCCCTTGGGGGCCCCAGGCAGTTGTCTCCCTGTTCATAAGATTCACTTCTATATCTGTCCACCACGCTCTCCCGGTTCCCTCCTCTCCTCCCTCTGTTTTGCAGACTCAGTATTTTGGGGAGATAAGCATCGGTTCCCCACCCCAGACCTTCAACGTGGTGTTTGATACGGGCTCAGCTAACCTCTGGGTGCCCTCAGCAACCTGCTCCCCTCTCTACACCGCCTGCTGTAAGACTGACACAACCACCCCTCTCCCTGATAAAGACATTTTAACCTGTTAAGGTCGGAGGTAACAACCATGTGACTAGAATGATGTGAACTGAACATTCTAATGCTGATGTCACAGTCACTACTGGTAATTTAAATCAATTGAGTTCCTGAACACTGACATTCCAAATAAAAAAATGTACATCTCCTGTGGCATAAATACCGCTAATAATAGCTGCTTAGCATGCAGAAACTGGAGGAAAAGCTTTGTCAAAATTCAGTTCAAAAGAATGACACCTTTAAAGGCCTTCTTGTTTGTTTCTCAAATTCAAAGAAGCAGAGGAAAGCACTTGCTGAATTCATTGCTGTCTATAGAGGGCAGCATCAACCTTTTCATTATGTATTCATCTGCAGTCCTAGCTGCATAGCACTGAGCTGTTCACCAATAAGGGACAGGGAGGGTCCGATTTACAATTACATATGAATTATCACTTTAAATTCAACAGTTTACATCAGAATGCAATTACAATTGGAATTACAATTTATTAATTTTACATTTTATACAGCCTGATATTATACCTGATGCACCATAGTTTCAAATAAAAAAATGGCAACATCTAGTTATACTATATCCACTTATCTTCCCTCTACTCCAGATCTGCAGCATTGTTACCATTATAAAATGAGTGTGCCGATGCTGAAATGAGCCTTTGCCATGTACTGCGTGCACTGAGCCAGCACATGTTTGGACAGAGTTTGTTTGTCATGCTCTGTTAAATCCAGTGGCATGTTTTGTTTGTCACGTTCTCAGTCACGCACAACAGATATGACTCGACCAGATCCCGAACGCACATTGATAACGGAACGGGATTTTCCATCCAGTATGCCACCGGGAACGTGCGAGGATTCCTGAGTGAGGATGTCGTTGTGGTGAGTCCTTTTGAAAACGCTGAACTAAAGAAAAAAACTCAAAAACAAAAATCTTTGCTTTTTGCCAATTCTTTCTTCAAGGAGATAGAAGACATGGAAACAGAATGGTTTCAATACACGGCTGACATGAAACCTTTTACAAAATCTTTTTTTATTTTTTTTGTATTAGCTGAGACTTTTATCTAAAGCGACTAACAGTTGATTAGACTATCTGTTACCTGATTTCAGCTGATCACTGCAGACCCATGCTTGAAGTGTTCCTTTTCCACCTCATTCTCTTGCAGTGTTGTTGAGGAAAAGCTTAACTGGGAGCCAATAGGGTTCTATTACACTGTGTAATATAATGTTTAGATACTAGCTTTCTTATCCATGTGCATGCGCTGTAACTCAGAAACTCTGAGTCTAGTTCTTTTGAGGAGATTATTGCTGAATCTAAACCCCCTTTCACACCCAAAGAAATGAGGACGGAAAAGACATCATTTGCTCATTATCCATTAGCAGGTCACAGCCTAGCAGATTTTATCTCCTCTCAAAATGGCTGACAAATCACACATTTATTAACCATTTCAGTCCCAAGCCCAATATGAAGTGGCTCCATCCAAATCGCCAGGGGTTTTGGGTTTGGTTGAGAAATTGAGCTGAGAACATTCAGTGGGGTTTTAATAGGGGCTTTAATTTGGTTGGTTGAAAAGATATAAGGTCGAGATTGCCAGATGGCACTGTTGGGATTTTACAGTAGTGAGTGACAGCTAAAAAACCCAGGTGTCACGGTTTAACGGACGGCTGAACTACGAATGAGCAGATGACCGCCAGAGCAGCAATTTCCGGAAAGAACACAGAAGCAGCAGTGTATTTCTCAGTTGTCTCCAAAGAAAACAGCATTGAGTCAAACCAATTTCACTAAGCGGTCTGTCAGCAGCTTGTGAAAATCTAATTAGGCTCTATTTCTATACCCTTCAACTGTGTCATTATTCAAAGGAGGCCATCACTTATTTTGTCAACATGGCTTCCTACAGTAGCAAGGCATTCCTCAGAGGCCCAGTGAGTGTTGTGTATACGGGAAACGTTGCCTGAACCCTTTCAGTCAGTCTGTCATGAGATGAAACTGGACCAGAACTATCCTGTCACTGCAAAATACTACTGCAGAAATAATCTAGCCAATATTCTTTGGCTCCCAGAAAATTGGGCAAATGTAACACTCTCAAATGTAAACACAAATTTCCAGGAAACACTGCAGGAGCAATCTTAGAATGTTATTCAGTTTTATTATTCCAGTTATAAAAGTATTTGAATTTAAATAATTTGAACGGGATACCCAAGCATAAATTCATTATGTTAATTTTCTATGAGAGTTAGCAATAACCAATAAACCAAATTAAATCTTAATCATTTGAAATATATAAAGTACTGTATATCAGAGTTTAAAATCAACATGACTTGGAGCTGCCGCAGATGCTCTGATTGGTTACTGTATGTGCAGCAGACCTTGTGATTGGCTGTGTGATCTGTCTGTGGCAGGTGGGCGGGATCCCTGTTGTTCAGGTTTTCGCAGAGGCCACCGCCCTGCCTGCGATGCCCTTCATCTTTGCCAAGTTCGACGGGGTCCTGGGCATGGGGTACCCCGACACCGCCATCGATGACATCACCCCGGTGTTCGACCGCATCATATCCCAGCACGTGCTGAAGGAGGAGGTGTTCTCAGTGTACTACAGCCGGTGAGTCCGCCATCCACACCGATCTCAATGTGACAGAACGCACAGGGGAACAGTCGCTAAATGTGTTTTTTTGATTTTATCACATGAAAATAACGTACAGACAAAATGAGGTATCGCTTTGACTAAATACTTTGGCCTAAATATTTTGCAAAATGCAGTTGTGAGGAATCAGCTTTTAGAAAAGGAATTGGTGCTTAAAATGGATACTGTAGATTTTGATAGTGCTTTAAAAAATAAATTGCCAAAATATGGAGGGTTTACTTGTGTTGGGTCACACTTCAAAATATAAAACCAAAAAAATGTACTTAATATTTTTTAAATGCTACATTTTTCAAATACCTTATATTAATTTTTAGAGGTATTTCGGGGCTATGGTTGGGAAGCTCGGCTTTGAAACTCTTGCTGTTGGCTTCCCAAGGCTAATCTGCTTGGCGGTTAGACATTAGCATGGATATTAAACTAAACATTTACTGTATAACTGACCACCAGTGTCAGAGTGATGTAAGAAAGTACCAGTTTGTAAGACAAAATGAATACAAAATGGCTGAAGGGCACTGCTTCAGAGTAAAGTTTACGCTGTCGGTAAACCTGTGTTTCCGGCAGAGACCCAAACCACACCCCTGGAGGAGAGATCGTGCTGGGAGGCACTGACCCGGACTACTACACCGGAACCTTCCAGTACCTACAGACCAACAGGGTGGGCAAATGGGAGCTCAGCCTGAAAGGGTGAGATATGATGAAATCATAATGTGATGGGGTTTGGGACAATGGGCTTTCATCCGTAATAGGGCCAACTTAATTCCCACCACACATTCGAGCAAGGTAAAGGCACTGCATTATGGATTATAGATATATATTATACAGTCAGTGATCGCTTTATTGGGTAGACCAGCTCGTTAATGCAAATGTTTAATCAGCCAATCATGTGGCAGCAACTAAATGCATAAAGTATGCAGACGTGGTCAAGAGGTTCAGCTGTTTTTCAGACCAAATGGGGAAGAAATGTGATCTAAGTGATTTTGACCATGGAATGGAACCAAAAACATCCAGTGGGCAGCAGTTCTGTAGGCAGAAATGCCTTCTGAATGAAAGAGGACAGAGGAGAAGCATTCTCAGACCAAGCATTACAACAGTGCACGCAGAAGAACAAGAAGAGTTACTTTTATGAGTAACTAAGTAAATAGTGTTAATAATGAATTGCTGTTATTAATCAGGCAATATTATTACAGTTACTAGGCGTTACTCTCCCTTATTTTGTTTTCAAAATTATCGGTGTGTATGCACTGCCTGGTGCACAGCAGGGGAAGCAGCACCATGAAGAAGAATTTCCTGTTATCAGACACCAGCTCATTCCAAGTGGAAACATGCAAATCACTTACAATTCCTCAATAGAAAAGGCAAGAATATCATTGTAAAACGCAATCTCTGTCCAGGCAATAAGGAGCTGTCTATGGCCAGAAACACTACATTTAACCTCAAATAACACTGGGAGCGCTAAGAGACCAAGACACAGTGCCAAGCAAGTGGAGGAGACCAGCCAAAACAACAAAAACTCAACTTGCATTTTGGCTGTGCAATGATAACTGACTACGGCCAGCATTAATACCCAATTTATTTATACTGGGTCTTTATTTCAATTTGATTGTATTTGTATCGCGCATTTCACAGCAGACCATCCTAAAGACGTGTTACATTGTAACATAATTAATTTGGCAACATTATCATGGTATTTGCCAAATCCAATATAGTCAAAATGAGTGAAATGTTCATGCATTGTTGACTATTAATAAGCCTAAAATAAGCCTCCTACCTCTGCTTTTAGACTGCTGAATTAACAGGAGCCATATTGAACAACACAGAAGCTCTGCAGTTCGTTTTTATGTTACACCAGGCCATTGAAATAAAATGCTGTGTGATCATACAATAACATTGTACCAACAGGGATACTTATGGGCAGAAAAGTTCTAACCACACAATGTCATCAAAGGGGCACATTTTTGGCAGTGTTCAGCTGTTGCATGAGCAGCAGTGAATGCATCATTATGCACATCAATCTTCTCATCGCATTTGACATCAGTCTTACTGAGTATGAATGGAGGCTAAGGCAGGCAAGTTCCCCTGTTATTGATGTGCGGTGGTGATGGTGAAATTATTATGACAATCTTCTTGTTTCTATTTCGCCTCCTACGCCTAGTCCCATTACACTTAATTCAAGGTCTCCCTCTCCCTCTCTCTCCAGGGTTTCTGTGGGGGCGGACCTGCTGTTCTGCACCGAGGGCTGCACGGCTGTGATTGACACTGGCTCCTCCTATATCACAGGCCCCGCCTCCTCCGTGTCAGTGCTGATGAAGACGATTGGAGCCACAGAACAGGCTGAAGGAGGGGTACGCAGATAATCCTCTGTAATCGCATATGCGCAAAGTTTACTGGAGAATGCTCAAACCGCTTTCCCACAAACTCACTGACGTTTATTTGGCAGCATCAATTTTCCTTTATTTACAGAACAAACACAATAACAATAAAAGTGGAGAGCATTCTGTAGCCATGCCTCCAAGGTCACCAAGGTAATTTAAATAATACAATAACATTTAAATGTTATGTTCTAGAAAATAATATAATAAAATATAAAATACAATGAAACATTACTCATTACCTCATCTTGAATGATAATATGTTATGTTCAATCTGTGTCACTTGTTCACAATCGCAATCTTCCAGCTGCTAGTTCTGGTCAGGGGCTGTATCAGTTGTGCTAAATCTTTCAGCTATGATGCAGAGGTCTTTTTCACTGAACACACACAGTGGAGACCCTTTAATATCGGGCTGGTCTTAATGCAGTTTTCTCTCAGAAATGTACTGTCGTGCTTCACCATGAATAACATTATTATTTACATTTCAGCTATTTGACATTTTGCCTTACGGATGTTAACACAAATTTTTTTTACAATTTTGACCCATTCCCTGATATTTATTAGTGTGTCCATCTAGTGTTTATCTGACTGCCTGCACGGCTTCATTTCCTCTTTTACTAATCATTAAAATAATTAAATGCACAAAAAACAGAACTTATGTGCTTTTAATACAGCAATAAGTATAAACAAGTTTTTTTTTTTTTAAGCTAATATTACCAGTGCAAATCCGTGTTCGTACATGACAAAGTAAAACTCTTGGTGATTTAGTACTCAAACACATTTTACAGACCACACGTGCACAGCTGCAGTTACAATAAAACAAAGTGTCCTGGTACAACAGCTGAAGGCCTTTAAAAGGGAAAATAAGCCAGTAAAGCAGAGATCCAAAAAAATGCGCTCATGAAAAAATGCAATATGAAACCCACTGTAGCCATGACTCTATTCACAATACAGCATGGTTTCTCATGCTGTACTGCTTTAATAAAATGGTTAAGCGATGACACAATATTATGCCTTTAGTAATACTACTTGTAGTAGTGATGCTGTTTACAAACTGGCTGCTTTATTTGCTTAGACCGATACTGTATCGGATTTACTGTTACGGCGTCTCTGCCAACCAGCATCCAGGACTGAAGTAGCTGGTTTGTTAACGTTTCTCCCGTCCTCTGCCCTCCCTCAGTATACCGTGAACTGCAACCTGGTGAAATCCCTGCCCAGCATCTCCTTCCAGTTCAATGGGGCTGAGTTTCCGCTGACAGACGAGGACTACGTCCAATGGGTACAGTGCGTTTATGAAATAATCACACAAACGCAGTAAAATGCCATATGTGCAGTGCTCTGTTGAAGTTGAATTAACACTGGACATTACATTACAGTATTTGCATTTGGCAGACACTCTCATCCAGAGCGATGTACAACAAAGTGCAAAATGCGTACCGAGGAGCAATAATATTACCGTGCATGCATTATACCTCTTTTGCTTTCTGTGCATACATTATAACCCTGATGTTTTCTGTTAATCTAAGAAGTGCTACTATTCAAGGAAAACACATTATCCAGAAAAGCCTAAACTGTGAAAATGAACATAAGGGACATACATTAGCTGCAAAGTAACTTTTCACCCAAGGAAGCTCATAAGAATGATGAATTACTCAACTGTCTCATTTGAGTGTTCCCTGGGTGTTTATTCCCTCCAGATCACCCCTAATGCCTGTTAGATTCAGAAGTGCAGTGTGTTCTTAGACAGCTAACGTTGTGGTAACAGTGGATCAAGGTTACATACTTGAATAATAAGAGGGAAAACAGTAGTATCCTTAACCACACAGATTTGCTTTCATTTTTCAGGAAAAATCACAGTCTGAACATATTTTACACTACTTGTACAATATACAAGTCACATTAAATGAGCTTTTTAGAGTAAGTGTATATATACTCTTGTTGTCCTCGGAAGTAGCTGATTTTACACACACAAAAAAAGAATTCTTAACAAAGGTCTTTTATTTTTATTTTTATGGAAGTATGACTTGTTTACATTTAAAACTCACTTCTTCTGCGTCGGAGATAATAACAGTTAATCTACTCTATATTATTATATTATAATTATAATCTATTCTATATTAAGGAGTTTTAAAAGGCATACATTTTACAGCATGCTACTTCTGGGGCCATACATTGTTTGTTTGTGCGAACTGTCTGAAAGGTTTGTATCTCTGAGGTTATATGGTGTATGTAACCCATTAAAGCTAAATAATAACTCTTGGACAACTGAGCTTGTCAAGTCTCAAGTCTTAAGTTTTAGACTGATTTGTGATTCAATGTTAGTTAACCAGGGTCACCATGGAAACAGTTGTTGATTTGTTTACTGCCTAGGGTGAAAACTCCAGTAAAGATAGATAACAGTTGTTTGTACAGAACAGCACCCTGGTGACACTGGACACTTTTCTCTGTGTTTATCCGTAGCAGTCACAGTTCGGAGAGGACATCTGCACTGTCACCTTCAAGGGCCTCGACGTGCCACCCCCGACGGGCCCCTTATGGGTGCTGGGGGCCAACTTCATCGCCCGCTACTACACCGAATTCGACCGCGGCAACAACCGGATCGGCTTTGCATCAGCGGTGTGATGTCAGCAGTCCGCTGTCCATCCATTTGCTGTCAATCTCTTTATTAGAATACGCTTCATGTTTCACTTTCATTTAATATCAAATTGAGTTTTTATATCTGGGCTTTCCCATGAAGCCTGAGTAATGTAAACAGCCGATTTAATTTGTTAGTAGCAACTACACAATAAATAAAAATCCATTCTTACCATATTTTATAGAGAAATCATAGAGAGTGAGGCACTTTGTTGGACACAAATACAGAGTATTGTGTAACTTATCTCCCACTCCTACACTAGAATGAAGTTTATTCTATCACAAAGTGCATTGCTGACCAATATGTGAATGATCAAAATGGCTGAATGTTGAATGTTATTAGTATGGTGTGGCTTAGTTTTTTTCTCTGGATTAGTATACTGTATGATCACCGACCACAGTATACAAATGTATAGATATGCTTGTATAGGTAGCATAAAAATGTATAGTTTGGTCTGCAAACAAGTATAAACCACCAGTGTATGCAACAAAAAATATATTATCATATATTTAAAACAATATATGCTGTACTATACAGAACGATACATTTGACTAAATGGATGAACTCCAAATACATTTACAATGCATGTGAATGTGTCATGTCATGATTAATAACGTGTTATGTTGGTTACACTGTATTTGGGCCCTGAATCCATTTTGAGCGTAAGACTGGCAACATGGCCAGTGTTCATATTAGTTATATGTTCTGAGTTCAAACATATGGAAGTGATTATGCATAAAGCATGGTTTATTTTGACACTCCTCAGCTTTAGGGTTTTGAATGTCCCATTTTTCAGCCAAATAACCAATTACGCAATTCTGAGCAAACTGCTTATTGGGAACTGTACATATTTAGACATATTGGGAGCTGTACAGACAAGGGATTATGCAGTCTAATTAGAGAAAATTGATGTCAGATTCTTTCAGTTAAATTACCACAGGGTTAACAATTGGGAAATCGTGCTCAAACTTTGCTAAATAATAGTGCTGGGCTGGCAGCCCCAGTGCATGCTGGGACCGGCTCCAGGAGCCCCTGTGACTCTGATGGCTGGTCGCCTACATTTCATGCCAGGTTTACCACAATTCATCAGTATCTCATTAAGAGGCAGACACACAGGTGATTTCAATTAAAATGTAATAAAAATAAATAAATCACTCGTATGTCCAGCTCCAGTACTGAAATCAGAACCATGCACTTGCTTTAGATCATACGGCTAGTCCCAGCACTTGCACACAAATGTGTAAGGCTTTGAGAACCAATAAGGTTTTACTTTTTTTTCATTCTCAAAAAGAAGAGAATGTCTTCACAAGCATTTTAACCTTATATTTAGATTTAAATCTAATAAACTATTACTAATAAACTTAATAAGCCAAATTAGTTGATGCAGATGACTTTTTTGGCATTGTGTCGGTTTTATTAGGGATTTTCCCTCATATTGTACACCTCCAGTACTGCAGGGATCATCAAATCTAGCCCTGGTTTTTTGTCTGTGTGTGTGTGTGAGTGTGTGTGTAGCTATGTTAAATAAATAATAGTGACCAGTTCCCCACCACATCTACTGTAACACCAATAATAATAATAATAATGCCAGAGGCAACGCTAATCCGAACTATCGCTAACCAACATCGGGGACTAATTTGAAATGGGAAAAAATACCAAGGAGATGATTATGGAAAGGAAATGCTTGCTCGTGGATGCAACCACATAACATATGCAGAAACAATACCCCAGACTATATTATGAGCCTTAAACCGATGTTTATGTGAGATATAGTGTACTATTGCTCCATATGCTGTATTAAAGGACTATACTTGTGAAATGGCAATAACTGTCATCGATGTCACATATTCACTGCCTGTCAATAGTTTTGGGACAGTGACAGAATTGGTTGTTTTGGATCTGTACTCCAACATATTGTACTTTAAATGAAGCCTTTAAAGTATTTTAAAGTGCGGCTTTAATTAAAGGGTATTTATATCCATACCGAGTGATCCCTGTGGGAATTACAGCCATTTTTATACATACATAGTTTTAGGGGAGTGAAGTAATTGGAAAATTGGCTGCTCAGCGGTTTCTTGGCCAGCTGTATGTCTTTCCATTATAGGTTTATGCACTAGAAAGCAATTATGTTTATGTCAGATATAGCTATGCATCCCATGAAGAATAAAAGCCCCATGTTGATGCACTTATTGTGCTATATTGCAAAGAACTCAGCGGCATAAAAAGTGCTTACAAGACTATTTAACTGATTAAGTTCAAGACTGAGATTAAATAATTGGTGAAGGTGTTTACACATGGCCACAAATACTAACCGTTTGGTAGATCATGAATTCAATGACAGAGCATTTCATAACAAGCCAGGGCCGCTTTGTTTTAACAAGTTTCAGGGGAAAAAACTAAAATAACTTAAATGTGTTTGACAACCTAATTAGGAGCCTATTGTTTCCCCTCAGTCCTAAATAGTTTTGTAACCTTTTTTATGCAGTTGTTTACAATATGGCACAGTAACCACAGTGTGAACTCAAGACTTTTCTTCATGGAATGTACAACTATTTCTGACACAATGTGGCCTAAGAGCCTAAAATAATTAGGGATTAAATCAAATTTAACAGATTGTTCAAATTCTGGGATTGCAGCTGTGTTTATGAACAAAAACCAGCACAAACAGCGCTACCCCAGGACTGACGTTGCAAACCCCAACTTTAAATAAAATAGGCTGGTATCACTGTTGTAACATGGAGAAGAACATTGGTCACAAATCAACCATGTGATCAACTTGTGTGTGTGTGTGTGTGTGTGTGTGTGTGTATACAGTATCTATATGGAGCTAGACAAAACTAATTGTAATTATACATTTCAACTAAAGATTGGATTTTGCAACACTCTACACAAAGTTTTTACCAAATTTTGCTGAAGCACTGTAGCTAGCCAGAAAGATTGTTTGAAAATGTATAGAAATTTTCTCTTGAACACAAGTGTTGTGTAAGTGCTGGCTCTCATGTGCGATGTAGCACAAAGTAACAGACACAGCTTTTAATAGGGGTTGCATTTGCTACCTCAAGATTACCTCCTGATGCGTACAAAAAGCAGCCGTCAATGTTCGTTATGGATGGTATGTTTTGATTTGATCCGGAATCAAAGAGTATACTGTTTCAATACCAGAGCAGCACAGTGCCTATTTTTTGTGCTTATTCTAGTCTTAACATGACTCCGTAAAAAGAAAATCTGACTTTTACCAACATTTGGTCATGAGGGTTATGATAATCTGTCTAACGTTACCTCAGACATTCAACAGATCATTTCCGTATGGTTTGTGTCACACCAGATCCTTGGGAAAACAAACATCACAATGAAAGCCATCTAAACCACTTCAACTTGATTTGATCTAATTGACAAATGGATTATGACATTTGCCAATTATTACTGAATCTCTGCCCAGTCCTGGAAACCCACAATATCGTGTAACATGCCCTTTTAACAAATAACTGTGGGGCAGATGGTCAGCTTGGGCACATGTGTTCATTTTACAGGCTTGCCATTGCTAAATCCACGCATTTGGTGAGGCAGTTCCTTTTGGTGGTGTTCTAAATAATGATTATTTATTTGCATTTGTATTTATTTACACGGACAGTTGACATTTCTGGGGCAGGAAACACATGCTGTTGGAGCAATGCTCATGGTAAGAATATGTTAATTTAATGCCATGTTATGAGAGACATTGATTCAAAGAGAGGGTCATTATGTTTGAAGAGATTTGACATCTTAAAACAGTTAAAATGTCTCAAGAACTCTCCAGCGATCTTCATTATGTTTCATTTAGAATATCAGCAACAGGAACTGCCTCACCAAACATGTGGATGAAAGAATATGTCTTATCATGAATAGTCACGACAGGGGTATTGATTTGGGTTCCTGCAGCTGTCCAGCATTCGTGATTCATGATACAGCACAGCATCATGTTGCTTTTAGGGTGGCCTGTAGCATGGTGGTTTAGATACATGACTGGGACCCACAAGGTTGGTGGTTCAATCCCTGGTCTAGCCACAATAAGATCCGCACAGCCGTTGGGCCTTTGAGCAAGGCCCTTAACCCTGCATAGCTCCAGGGGAGGATTGTCTCCTGCTTAGTCTCATCAACTGTACGTTGCTCTGGATAAGAGTGTCTGCCAAATGCCATTAATGCAATGAAACAATTACAACATAGAGAAACAATTAATTTAGTATTATCCATTTTCTAATATTATTTGTGAGTAATGATTTGTGCACAGAGTGATATGGTTTATCAACAATAACTGTTACTGTA
This sequence comes from Conger conger, assembly GCF_963514075.1. Lineage (NCBI taxonomy): Eukaryota > Metazoa > Chordata > Actinopteri > Anguilliformes > Congridae > Conger > Conger conger. Next base: position 18,836,321 of record NC_083773.1, on the reverse strand, counting down.
CTGAATCAGCATGAATGACAAAAACAACCTGCTTTATCAAATTTAGTTTAAATATACATTTTTTGATAGTGCCATTTTAAAGCATAAGATTTGTGACACAGTAAATTCTTTGGATAGATTTTTCTTTTTTTCATACAAATATTCAAATGATTCATATTATTACATCTGCCTCTTTCAATCTGACCCATAAGGCAAAGGTAGCAGGTCTAACCCTATACGAAAATAATGTGAAAGATTTGTCAAACTACACCATAAAAATATGGGAACAGAGACATGCTGTTAAGAGGAATCCAACCCGGAAGATGGGAAGATAATGAAGGAGAAAGAAGAAGAAATTAGCAGGGTGATTGAGACTGAAGAGCTGAGAATGAGGAGCCAGACAGCTGGTTAAGAAGGCCAGCCCCCCCTGCATTAAACAGGCAGGTCTTTACTCTGACAGAGGGGTGCGAGTGAGCCATGGTCCTTATTGGGTACAGATGTTCATCATTAACCTTATTATTCAGCTGTTTCCTACGGTTTCCTATCGAGTTTCCACGGTTCCCAGACCGAACCTGCCAGGAAGGGGGAAGGGGGGTGGAATGGGAACCAGGGCCGGATTGTGACCAAACCTGGTCCTGTCATTTTTTACCTTCATCAACCTTCACACACCTGGGGAGGGGGAAGGGATTGAGATCTCGGACCAGGTCTAATGTGAACCGGCCCATCAGGCACCTGCCTTATCTGCCAGACCAGTCTGGATGTGGTGGGATGGGGTGTGCATGAGGTGTGTGCTCCAAAGACTCCCAAATTCACAGATTTTGTTTTGCTCTTGCTATTCTGGGGTGCAGTCCAGCCAAGCGATCCTGCAAAGACCAAAACTACAAAGCTTCTTTCCATATTGTCTTTGCTTTGTGAGCATTCTTACTGCAGTGGGAGCAGACTGGGGGTGTGGTTGTGTAACGTTCTGAGCACAGAGTGAGCTATGAAAATGCACTGTGCTCATTACCATTGTTGTAGTTTTAATACAATCATACTTTGAGTGTTCTTGTGCAAGCTGTGTGTGCTAACCCTTGTAGGTGTAAAAATGTATGGCAAAACTCCAGCTCTGAAAAATATGTCTGTCTGAACAAGTAGGTTTCTAATAGATTTTTTTTTTTTCTTCTCTCACGTAAAACGTATCTTTTTAAAGTTACTGTTTGCTTCAGAAAGTGAAATTTTCTTTCTGTGAAATTTTCCCTATTGGTAAATCTTGAAATCTTGAAATCTCACCTCTTAGGAAATATCTTTGTCATATTTAGCAAAATACCTGAGACTGACTCATTTCTTGGGTTTTTGCAGTGAGGGAAACTCTGATACGAGAGTGTATTTGTGTAATCACTGGGATTGGGGAGGAGTGGAGTTGGGCAGACGCACAGAAGCAGGAGGGGTTTGGCACAGACAGCTGTGTCACTGTGTGTAAGGTACGTTATCTTCTTGTGTACAATTTGTATTTTTTCACCATCATGAGCAGACTCAGGTTGGGAACCTGATGAACTTGGGGGATGACTTGCAGCTCCACCTGTGAAATTTTCTTTGGGGTCATTCGGTGAAAGATCAACCAGAGGTTTGGGGAATGACCGTTCCAATTCTACTCAAACTTTGTGTAAATGTTCTTCATACACTCAGTGAGCACTAGGTATTTATTAGACTTATTTTTCTTCTGCTGTTGCCTATCCACTTAAAGGTTTGACGTGTTGTCTGTTCAGAGATGCTCTTCTGCATACCATTGTTGCAATGCGTGGTTATTTGTGTAACTGTGCAAGGAGATCCACAGTTTCTAAGATACTAAAACCACCCTGTCTGGCACCAACAATTATTCCACGGCCAAAGTCACTTAGATCACAATTCTTCCACATTCTGACATTTGGTCTTAAAAACAGCTGAACCTCTTGACCATGTGTCACGGTCGTGTGGGTCCTGTGTGCTGTTCTCTCCCCTTTGGCCTAAGTTCTAACTATTGTTAAACAATAAATTTACTTTGTTAAACTTTCAAAACTTTGTTCTCTGGAATTCTCATGTAACAATGTTTGAGCCACTGGTCATTTTGGTGGAGCCAATCGTCACACCATGTCTGCATGCTATTAAACGAAAAAGTCACTCGCAATTGGAAATTGGGCTAGGAATCGAATTTTGAGCATCATGTCTTTAACAATAAAGCAGAGAAAACCCTGTGCAGTCTGACACAATTTGACACAATCTGACACAGTCTTCTTTCAGATTATGAACTCATAATACTGCTCAGAAAAAAAGGTATGGCCATTCTAAATCATGCCACACTTGCTTTTCTCTATATTTGAAGGTTTCATAAAAAATAATACTATGCTTAAAATAATCAGAGGTGGCACATTTGTGATGTCTCTCAGTTATGAGGTCAGCTGGTTAGGACAGTCTCGTTAAGGCATCGGACCGGGCCTGTGGCAATGTTGATTTGTTTGGCCTCCAAGCCCGTTGCCAACAGCACCGCTATCTGCGGTGGTCACAAATCTCCCGCTCTTTATTCCACCCCTGGGTAGAACTGAATAAACCGTCCTTCAAGACAGACGTTCTGAGAAGTCAACTTTGGGTCATTCCCCACTGACAGGTCTTCTAGGGAGAAATATGCTTTCCAGACCCACCTCAACCCAGCGCTTCCTGCTCCTCGCCTGTTCCCCGTGTTCTCAGACAGATCATTTGGATTGATTACACACAAACACACGGGCCAGACGCACCTGGTAAAGGCACAACCACACGTTCGGCTCCCGGGATTTGAAGATGAGGAATCCGCAGAAGGCCGCTCTTGTTTTGTTTTCACTGAAGTTTTATGGGCAATTTCCCTGACATGTGCGCTACCTTGTAAATCACTGTCTAGTCTTTCCACACAGACAGGACACCTTATTTACTCCTGTGGACTCCCCACTAACATGTAGCAAATGCAATCTCAATTTACTTGATCGATTTACTAGATCCTTAAATCTCACTCGTACAGTGATTATGAGCATTTATAACTCCATAATTCACTTATTTGACATTCATCTGTTTTAAATATTCATAATTTATATATACAGTACTGTGCAGAAGTCTTAGACTTTATTATATATGTTTATTTTTCTGTGTGTTAGTATAAAAGATCACATTTGAGATTTCCAAATATTCATTTTTCAAAATATTTAATTTTAGAGACATTTTTGTGTTAAATTTTTTTTTTAAGTAACATATTACAGTAAGCAATTTACTACTTTTTACAAAGAAACTTGATCAAGGCTGTTTGAGATCAGAAGCAAGGAGCCAACCAAAGTCTGCAGAAGAACTGTGGCAAGTTCTCCAACATGCGTGGAACAACCTCCCTGCTGATTGTCTTAGCCAATGCTGTCCTGCAGTTCTATATCTCAGAGAAGTGATGCAGTTTTAACGCTGAAGGGTGGTATAGTACATTTATTTGGGACCTTTCATTGAATTATTTTTGAAAGAATCTTATCTGTACAGAGTGTTGTACAGGTGCCTAAGACTTTTGCACTGAAACCCCAAAGCAAGATCACAACATTTGCTTTGTTCTTTTGTATGCTGTGTTTTGATAACATTCTGGGGGATTAAGTTTGCACCTTCAACAGTTTAATAGTGTTAAATGAACTGCAGGCAGATCAAGTGCACCATAACTACTGTATTCACAGGCCCTGTTTTACATCTCAATGACATGGCTTACCATGAACTTCTAGAAAAGAAAATGTGGGAGCTAATTTAACCCTTGACATCCCCTCACCTCTACCAAACAGTCGAGCAGAACATTCAAGGTTTAAGGTGTGAGATCACCAATATGTGATCACAATGCTCTCAGCAGAACATTCTACAAATTTTTTTAAAAGCATTCCAAAAAACGAAAGGGTTAAAGGCATCGGTTTAACCCTTAGTGCTCTCCTCGTGTTTCTGCTGCTCCCCAGAAAAGGAAGATAGACACCACGCTGGCGTTAGCTTTGAACCTTTGTGGTCCTAGTTGTTTGTACAGATGTAGTTTTGGTGGACCTCAGAGGATTGTATGACTGAGGGATACTGATCCAGGGAGAAAGGAATGGCTGAAATAGTGTCGGGTTGAGAACACTGGGTCTGATTCAACTCACCGGAGATTTACGTGAATTACGGGGCGGGGGGGAGGGGGTACCTGCATGGAAAGAGGGGGAGGCCCAGGATGTGGGGAGTTTCTGAACAGCATGAATCAGGGAACGCAGAGGTTCACAAGGACATAGAAAGGCGTTAAAGCAGTATGGGCATACACTTAGGGCAGCTTTCACATGCAAGGATTAAGCTTAGTCTTGAGAACTGTATGGAGAATGTCAATTCAACATTTAGTCTAGGTTTGGGAAGTCTGTGAAGCTGGCCCACAAAAAGTGAGGACGCTTAAAATGAAAACAATTCATTATTTTTGAAAATCAAGGGCTAATACAAGTCAGATACTCCGGTTATACTTCTTATTCAAGAATACCCAACAGTTTCATGATATAGAGTGCAGTCCAAAAGTATTTGGACAGTGGTACAAGTATAATTTTTTTGGCTCTGTACTTCAGGTCATTAGATTTCAAATGAAATGATGGATGATGGAGGAGGTTAAAGTGCAGATTATTACATTGACGGTTTAAGCCGGTGGTTTTAATGCCGTGGCTGATCGATGTAATCTCTGGTACAATAATGTCACGGATCGGCAACAAGTTGTCCGTGACATAAAAAAAAAAATCTGTCCAGCAATCTTACTTTTGAACAGTTCCATACACTGGTGCCTCTTTTCCACCACTGAATGTTCCAGTATTAATAGGGCATTTTTTAAGATGTCCCATCGATTAATTTGGGGTCGCTTGTGCCTGATGAGGCAGTGCTATATATATGATGGGAGGGCGGCCTGTAGCGTAGAGGTTAAGGTAAATTACTGGGACACGCAAGGTCGGTGGTTCGATCCCCGGTGTAGCCACAATAAGATCCGCACAGCCGTTGGGCCCTTGAGCAAGGCCCTTAACCCTGCATTGCTCCAGGGGAACATTGTCTCCTACTTAGTCTAATCAACTGTAAGTCGCTCTGGATGAGAGCGTCTGCCAAAAGCCAGTAATGTAATGTAATGTAATGATGCTAGATCCAACTGTGCATCACCCATGCAGGGCTACTGAAGACAGCAAGCTTTGATACCAGACTGTGGGGCCCATCTAAGCAATAGAAGAGTGCCATTTTGGCACAGTTCAAAACAGGCTGTGATGGTAAGTTCACCTACAGAGTATGCATCTCAATTACAAACACAGGTAATCAGACGAATCAATGAAAACAGCTATTAGAATTTACTCAGTACATGTATTTATATTTATATATTCATTTTTGAAAGCTGCCACAAGGCAAAATCACACCTTCAATCACCTAAAATCTATGAATTGTAATAGACTCTGAATTTGAATATGGGATTTCTGAAATGCAAATAATGTGCAGAATGAACTGATCTTAAGACATGAAAAGAAAATTTATTGAGCCAAAAATATACTGGCTCAATACTGGTATCATGAAGTGCTGTCTTGGGACACGGCTGCAGCTTGGAAACACTGTTTGGAACGCAGCTGGATAAGTGAATTCAAAGAAAATAATATGATTACACTTCTAGTTACTTTGTTTTTTGAGTTTTTCTAGTTATAGGAGGTTTTATAGGGAATGGTCATAAAGAGGCTTTACAGAGAAGCAGAAGGGAAACTGGACAGAACCCAGGCCTGAAAGCAAGTGAGGTAAAAAACGACCCAGTGTGGGAGAAAAACTCTCAAACAGCAGTGAGGATAGAAATCCACAAACAGAAAATGGTAAATGGTAAATGGTTGGCATTTATATAGCGCCTTTATCCAAAGCGCTGTACAATTGATGCTTCTCATTCACCCATTCATTCACACACTCACACACCAACGGCGATTGGCTGCCATGCAAGGCGCCGACCAGCTCGTCATTTGGGGGTTAGGTGTCTTGCTCAGGGACACTTCGACACAGCCCGGGCCGGGGATCGAACTGGCGACCAGACGACTGCTCTTACTGCCTGAGCCATGTCGCCCCGCATCTCAGGAGGTCCTCCAGAGGGGGACCCCATCGCCTGCCAGCCGGCCCAGGGTAAAGTAAGGGCAGAATGTATGGCGATAAATGTCATGAGGCATCTCTCTCAGTACATAATCAAATGGGACAAGCATGTTACAGTCCAAGGTATTAAACTAGCTGAGAGTAGGAAGTCCACATGAAGAGAAGTATAATGCTATTGCACAATGCTACTCAGGGGGGAGAGGTGGTGTATCAGGGGTTCTGGGTTGTGTCAAGGTAGGGGCGTGAACCAGGGGAGGAGCAGGGCAGGAGAAGTCCACAAACTCAATGCGTGGGAGGGCCGGAAAACCCAGGGAAGATCATCAGGCAATTAATTCCACTGAGGCCAAAGAACAGGACACCACTGCACCACTGTGAATATTACGCTTGTACAAAGACGACATCTGTTCAACCAACATACGTATAGACAATCTGTGTTCACTAAAATTGATGTTATCCAGGACTGCAATGCAATTGCATCATTGTTCTATGCTCTGCTGCAAAATTCACTTTGGTCAAGGCACTGAATTTGTAGCCTACACCAAGTTAAAATAGGTCCAGGCATGCTTTGTTAGGGTTGGAGGTAAAACCCACGGGATGGTGGATCTCCAGGAACAGGGTTGGGCAGCCCTGCTCTAGCTGTTGAATGAGGTGTGCTTTGTTAGGGTTGGAGTGAAAACCTACGGGATGGTAGATCTCCAGGAACAGGGTTGGGCAGCCCTGCTCTAGCTGTTAAATGAGGTGTGCTTTTTTAGGGTTGGAGTGAAAACCTATGGGATGGTAGATCTCCAGGAACAGGGTTGGGCAGCCCTGCTCTAGCTGTTAAATGAGTTGTGCTTTTTTAGGGTTGGAGTGAAAACCTACGGGATGGTAGATCTCCAGGAACAGGGTTGGGCAGCCCTGCCCTAGCTGTTAAATTAGGTGTGCTTTTTTAGGGTTGGAGTGAAAACCTACGGCATGGTAGATCTCCAGGAACAGGGTTGGGCAGCCCTAGCCAAGACCAGGTTTGTGGCCACTGTTTCACCCTGTTATGCTCCAGATGTCACAAAAGGTATTCTACTCTCTCAAGTTCAGCAATATGCACCTAGTTTGCAAGGTCCCAATGGACACCATATGTCTTGCACAACATGTGCACAGACATCTTAAAATTGTTAAGACCACACCCAAATGACAAAAGCAAATTCATAACAAACAGGAGCAAAAAAGGGTTTAAAGCTTTATTTAAGAAATAATAACGATAATAAATTTCACATGGATTAATGCCCTAATAATTTTCTGATAATACCCATCTCCACTAATTACTTTTAACCAGCACAGCCTGATTTATGAAGGTCAATAGCCTTTTTAATGAATCCCAATATATTCCACCACTTGTCTCCCCAATGCTTACTTGAAGGATATTTGCTGTTTGAGTATTGTGAAGCACCCTATGATTCATTCCATTCGTGCATTATCTGACCTTCCCCATGATGACTGAGTTTGGCACCTTAGACCTCATGTACACCAGTAAAAAAGGTCAAATATGAATGGGAACTTACATCACGTTTTGTTCATATGAATTTCCAGGGGTGCCAGTAATTGTGATGTGTTTTTGAGGAAAGAAATCATTTTCTTTCTTTTTTTTTATTGGATTTTATACAATTTATTTTCTTTGAATACATTTACCTCAATTAAAGGCTAGATTTATGAGTGTAAGGTCAAGCTGATGAGCTGCAGATATTTTGTCAGAGCCCTTTCTGCTCATCTTTGCCATGAATGACAATAATTATGGAGTATTATGGTGTATTATGGAGGGCACTGTAAATAAAATGTCTTAATTTATTTACACATATGTATTCTTTATTTCTATATTTACTGAGACAGTTTTTCATTTCTTTCACTCATTTATTCATTTATGTAATATATTATTTTGGCAGATCTAGTCCTCCATAGGGAAACCACATGCTCAGATACTTAAGTAGTGGCATCTAGATTATTGTAGAAGCTCTGCTGAGAGACGACCATTTCACTGGCTTGAGAAGAAACTGTTCGGATCCCGCAGTGAAGGGAGAAGCAAACTAATGCTTGAAAAAGAAGTGAAGAATTTCTCACGATATGGATAGCATTTTACAAAAAAGCTATGTGTAAGGGATACCGGAATGAAAACAAAACAGTGGTTGCCAGGTCTTGTTCACATTAAATACTTAAATCCAATAAACACCCTCACCGAATGTCAGTTTTTAATAGTTAAATTTCTATGCTTAAAATCAAAGTACCTTAAACTCACACGTCGAAGGCAAGAGTAAATGCTTTGCAAATGCTTTAATTGGCAACTAAGATTAATATTAAAAAAAAACATGTAGTTGAATGTCTGCATTTCTGTGTTCAGCCAAGAAGGAAATTAGTTTGAAGACTACTAATGTGTTTCAGCTGTGGCTGGAAGATTCTGGTGTAGTTGGAACATTGCACTTTGCTGAAGCTTTGTTTGTCCAGCGTAAATGGGCAAATTAAATGCTTTCGGCTAAATGGGCAAATTAAACTAGTCTTTATTTACAGAAGATGTTGGAAAGGAACTTGGATGTCACTTGTGATCAACTTGCATTGCAAGACCTACTGTGCTACATAACACATTACTTTGCATTACATTACAGTACATGTCATTGTTGAAGAAATTCAGGTTAAGTGCACATGTTCACAGGGACGACAGTAACCAGAGGTGGAATGTCCAATCAGAAAGTAAAAGCTGAATTCTCTAGTCAGTTTTAACTCCTGGCTGAAGAATTGTGTTCATTTCAGCAGCAAATCCAGATGACTGGAACAAAATACTGGGGAGGAATTTTACTTTCTGACCCCTGGTCCCAACCAGGAATCAAACCCACCACCCTTGATTTGCAAGCTCAGTTCCCTAATCAATTTACTGCAGTCACCCCACAGAGATGATGGAGCAGGGAAATCTCATAGTGGCCTTCTTCATTGACACGGTGCACTTTAAAAAGTTAGTTAAAAAAGCCCAAAAAAGCCCACTGAATACCACAAGCGATGCGAGACGGTCTTTTAAAGGGAATTCAAAAGTGAAAACGGCACACAGACCACCAGAGTTTGCAAATCTTCCCAATTTGTTTATGTCAGACTAAGTTCTAAAGAACATGTGATCCATGTTTAACCTTCCACTCAATTATATTGTGAAAACAAGCCCTGCAACATGGAAACTACTAGGTTAAAAAGTCTGGACATTTTCAACTGAAATGAAAACACCCTCGCCAAGGGGAAAATAACATAAAAACCACACACAAAATTATAACTCCATAATAAATATTGGCTGTCCTACACCAGAGTACCGCTCCCACTGTGCATCTGCTCAACATATGTGTCGTTTTACGAAAATGTTGCTTTTGAAAACATGACTCCGCTAACTCATTATCAGCTCATCGCTTTCATCTCACTGGTCACGTGGATCCATTAATCTCATCCCGTAACTGCAAAATGCATGTGACGGTGCAGTAGGCCCAGTCTGAGCTATTGGTACTAGTCGGACCGAGCATTGTAAACCACAGGGTGCCCTGGTTCTGAGAGGCCAGAGCACCTAGCTTGTCTGGAATTTGCCACAAGTCTGGTGTGACAGGAGCTTTTTAACCCTTTAATAATGTATTATTTTATCTGCCATTTCTATCCAAAGCAACTTACAGTTGATTAGACCAAGCAAGGAACAATCAAATCTGTTTGCTCAAGGGCCCAACAGCTGCATGGAGCTTATCTTCACTACACCAGTGCTTGAACCACCAACCTTCAGGATCCCAGTCATGAAGCTTAGTCATTAGCTACTGGTTATGAAATATGTGATTAGAATGTTCTTAACTGAACATTCGAATGTTGATGTAAGTCACAACTGCACCTATAAGGGCAGGCGTATGTTATACAATTTTCTCTCAGGTTCTCACACGTCAGGAGCTTGCATGCCCTCTCACACTTTGCGAGGTCATTACCGATCGGGTGGAAGCATAGACTATATGGACTCCTGACCAGATCAGAAAAAACATCATAGATGGAACAACCTCCAAATTGGTCGAAACACAGAATCAGCTTGCAAGACCTCTTACACCTTACGAAGTCAAGCCGATCGTGCCCACCCTAAAGAAAAAAAACTGTTCTGGGTTTTACTTTGTACAGGTTTCACTGGCTAACTCCGTAACTCTGCTTTGTGGAACAGGCCCCAGGTTTTTGGACAAAATGCCATGGAGTTCTTCCTGGAGTTCATAATTCAGAAATGACTCCGGACCCATAGAGGAAAAACAAGCCCATAACAAAGATCCACCACTACATCATCACTGTATGTACTGTAGCTCATCCCAGCATGGCTTGCCTTCTTCTGATGCCAAACCCACTGCTGCTGTACTCATGGTCACCAAGTCATATTTGGCCTAATCTTCACATGACACCCGGTTCCTATCAAAGTTAAATTAACAAGGTTTTTGCCAAATCACTGACACACTTGGTCCAGGGCACAAAATGTACTGCAGCTGCAAAGCTGTTCGAAATTAATCAAAGAATGCTTGTCGCTTTTCTTTGACCCTGGTGACATTTGCATCAAATGCACTTCCCAGCAAAATTGACATGGAGTTCTCGGCACGGTTGTCACGGCAACACCACAGCATTCGGCCGTACGCACATGCAACTGTTTTGCGTGGGCAAGGGGGCAGCAGTCCTGCACCAGTTCAACCTGTAGCCTAGCGGCTAAGGTACATAACTGGGACCCATGAAGTTGGTGGTTCAAGCCCAGGTGCAACCACAATATGATCCATGGAGCTGTTGGGCCCTTGAACAAGGCCCTTGACCCCACATTGCACCTAAGTTGCTTTGGATGACAGCATCAGCTAAATAACAAAACATTATTATTAAGTGTAGGCGCTCATCTTTCCAGATTAGTTGCAGTGCCTTAAGATACTATTTTCCCATCTTGAGAGCAGTCCGAGTAAAACGCAGTACAAAGAGACTACGCACAGCAGGACACATTTAGGTGGTTTCAGCTGCTAGGCGCATCACTGTTTTCCGTCCACTTTGCAGGTGGGATCAATTTCACAGCAGCAGACTGAAGACCGTTTCTCAGGCAAGGACACCACGTGCGCTTTCTACTTTACCTGCTAGTTTAATATGAATACCTCCGCAATTATTTATGTACCTTTTATTTATACAGCTGGATATATTGGTAAGTAATTGTACTTTGCTCAGGTATACAACTGCAACAATGACTAAATTGATGACCCTAATGTCATTCTAAATAAAAAATACAAATAGCAAAGTAATTATCGCACATTATAGAAGGTCACAAGCAGTTAAACTAGTAGCCTCCACTCCTGGTCCTGGCAGGCCAAGGGTCTGCTGGTTTTTGTTTTTGTAACCAGTTCAGACCAAAGAAAACTGAGGTGAGAAAGCATCAAGACCCCAGGACCTCAGTGGGAAACCCAAATTCAGAAGTCTTTGCAAAGTGGGCCCAGCTAGCCCACCCAAACCATGCATGCCATGAGGAATAAATTAAGGTCCCACACTCACTCTTTTAATGAGTAAAATAAACTTTCTCTCATACATTGCGCAACATGGAAATCATTACTTTAGCAAGTGTTTTTAATCGACTAAATGACAGACTGACATGTAAAATCAATTAAAAGACAGAGCCTGGTCACTAGGTATTCTGATTAAAAAGGATTTCTTAGTGAATTGGAAAGCTAATATACTTTTCAGACTTTGTCTTAGAGGCTTTGTGTACATGCCAGTTTTTATCACAATTGATCAATTACAGTTGTTGAAAACATGTTAGAACATGGTTCTGTACTTGTTCAAACACAATGTTCTAACACATTGCAGATGCGATTCATTGCAATTTGTCCTGTTACTGAACAACTGAACTGAACTTTTCACAAATAATGTAGTTTCAGTGACCAGACCATCTTTCTTCAGGGAATGCGTCACACTGCACATTACAGAAACATATGGGGCATGACTTATAAAAAGTATAAGTTGATATGACCTATTACGAATTTTGTAATGTGAATCCAGACCAATGGTGACGGTCTGGCTTACATTCCAAGAGGATGGTCTCAATATATAATGAAGTCCACAATAATGAATAATGAATTACCACTACACATTTTGTAATGTGAATGTGGAATATTTATTCTTCTTTGGTACATATGGTATTAATGGTAAATTGTCCTTCAGCAGAAATATAGTATTAAGAACAATTGACAGCTTGTTACAGTTGTTGTTACCTCTCTGGTAGCTCTAAAAACCCTGTTATATAACCCAGCCAGTATGAGGCTATACTGATCCAGCAGGTGGAGTCATGGCACCCTTTTGGCAGCAGAAATAAATCCGAAAATGCACCACAGAACGACTGGCTGAATGCAAGGAGCAGTGCCAGAGGCCTGGACTTCATCACTAACGGGGACATTTCTGGGAAATGGCTGGCCTTTCAGGAAGGGTTGTTTTGCACCACTGTGCTGGTATACACCAAACTGAATCAATACAGTCATGGAAGTCAGAGGCTCTGTTAGCTGGTAAATAACTTGAGTACTGCGCAGTGGTAATTCATTATTGTGGACTTCATTAAATGGTAAATGGTAAATGGTTGGCATTTATATAGCGCCTTTATCCAAAGCGCTGTACAATTGATGCTTCTCATTCACCCATTCATACACACACTCACACACCGACAGCGATTGGCTGCCATGCAAGGCGCCGACCAGCTCGTCAGGAGCATTTGGGGGTTAGGCGTCTTGCTCAGGAACACTTCGACACAGCCCAGGCGGGGGATCGAACCGGCAACCCTCCGACTGCCAGACGACTGCTCTTACTGCCTGAGCCATGTCGCCCCCTCATTATATATTGAGACCATCCTCTTGGAATGTAAGTCAGACCGTCACCATTAGGAAAATTTGGCCACTCCACAAAGCAAGTCAAGAATTGAGCATCCAGACCAATGGATGGTCCACCCTAATTGATTTTATAATCTTGAAAAACATTCTTGCAAAAAACGTCTCATGCACCACAGATCTGATTTGTGATAAAGTTGGAACACATGTTTTGTGGAAGGGACACCTAATTGTCAATTGTAGAAAGTGACCTTTTAGTCTTGATAAAATTAATAGGCAACATTAAGCCAAATTCACATAGTGACCTGCATTTAGCATCCATTTAAAATAGTTAAGAAACATATTTTCACAATGCTAAGACAGATGGGTTTGATGCATACCATCTTTGGGAGATTGCAATGACACCAGTACTGGCGAAGGAAGTGCTACTGGATATGGAACAATTACCTTTGCGTTTAAGAAATAAAACAAGTAAAACAGACCAAAATTGGTTGCTGTTATTTGTATGTGAACTGGTACTGCAGGTTCAGCTCTTTGTGTTAGTAATGTATGAATGGTCCTTTAAATATACACAAATAAAATGTTTATTGTGCACCACACATAATCCAAGGCAAGACATTATTATTCAAATCAAGTGCAGAATAAAATAAAAAGATGGATAAAAAAATAAACGGTTGCAGTTAATGCAAAAGAAAAGTGTAGTATGGGTCATCATTTAACTAATTTCCCAAAAGAGCGAAACGGTACATTTGCTGTGTAATCCTGTGGACGGACTTCATCGGCCGTGGAGTGCATCATGCTGAATGGCAAAATAAGTAAATAGTCATTTTTGGCAAACTGCTTCATTATTGAATGCAAAGCACCACACACACCAAACTACATACTTCCCAACCTCCAGAGTCCAGTCATCCGCTTTAACATCATGCACTGACATTTAACGGTCTCCACTCAGGAAGGCTGTTAATTCCCAGTGTGTTGCCTTATGGTCGAGGGGGAAATCCCAAAATCCCAAGCACTGCATTCGCAGGCAGCACATTGTCCCGTTCCAAAATAAATACTGTCGAGAGCGCAGTCCCTCTCTGTTTAAGGTCTAGAAGATTGGAGTAATTTGTTTTGTTGGGACTTGAAAATGACACTAATGCCAATACGTTAAGTGTGGTATATTATTTGCGTAACCGCTGCCATGCGTAACCCGACGACGGAATTTAGCGAGGGCGAAGGTATCTACGTGCTTGTCCTTCTGGTGTTGCTGAAAGAAACTTAGTAGGGTTAAATGTTACTGACCGCTATGGGGAGAGACTCGATTAGCAAACAAAAAAGTTACAAAGACAGTAGTACCACTCTGCCTTCCACTTTCTATGGGTCCGGGCTGACGTTACCTACTTAATCACATTCAATTACAAATAAAATATACATAAAAGTATTACAAAAGAAACCAAATCAGGGAGTCTTAAATCATACCTGGTAACAAAGGCTGCATATGGGGGTCTGGCTACAGACACCCTGTATATAGAAGTTACGTGCACGGTGTGCATGGGAGTCTGATTGCATCCTTTCAGATTACTTGGTTTGGTTTCCTTAAATCCAAAATCAAGCCTTTGATGTTGAGGCAGCGAGATTTGATCGGGGGGGCTGAGAAAATAGACCATTGCACCAGTGGCACTGAAACAATCAGGGGTGCATTTCCCGAAGCCTTCTCAACGCTATGCCGTTGTACCTTAAGCTCTACCTTAACATTTCAGCGTGTTTCCCGAAATGTTCTTAGCTAAGTATACCTTCTTTACATCGTACTTCCGTAAGGTTGGTCTGGACCACTCTTAGCTATACCTCATCGATGTTGTCAGCTCACTCCGCTAGTGGCCACCACTGTTACGACCGCAAGCCTGTGAAATCAACTGTTGCTCTTAGTTACATCTCAATCTGTTAAGCAATATGTACACTAATAATGCTAGAGTTGTGTTGGCTAATAATATTACTAAAATACCACATTAATGGCACTGTTTTCATGCAAATAATAAAATTGTAAATTACGAAGGATTCGTTGCACTTTATTGAACATGTTGCCTAATTGCCTTTTAAATGATATTCATAAACTGACGATTTCCCACTCTCTCTGTGTGCTGGAGCGATGTTTAACCATAGTTCTTTCTCAGCTTTGTTGGACACCGTAGTCCTAAACCTGGAAAATAATGTTTCTTTATTCAGCACCACGTCTAACAATATCTCCATTTTGTTTGCTGTGAAGATGTGGGGCCGCTTATTTTGTTGTTTTTTTCTGCCATATCTTATGTAAAAAAAATATATATATATATTTATATATGTTTTCGTGTTGGTGTGTTTTGCTTGTCGGTGCGCTTTTAGTGAAAACATCAGCTAATCAGAGAAAATAGTGAATTACACCAGTAATGTGATGGTGCCTCTGCCAAATCAACCCTGGCAGAAAAAATGGCCTCATTTAAGGCACTATGACAAAGATTAAAATAATGTAAATAAAACATGACATGCCAAAGAAGGCATATTGCTAGATGCCGTAGCCACAAACCATATTACGCACCATATATAAAATTTACCAGGACCAGGAAGCTAAAAAGATTTGGAAGCAATTTGGAAGTTTAACAGCATTCTGTTGATTTATACAGTATCATAAGTGCTTTGCCGAAGGCTACATTCGCTGTTCCTCAGAGCGGAATAAAACCTGTAGGATTGTGATGAGTCAACCAATTCCCCCCAACGCATATTTCCATTCCTTCATTTAACTCCAGGTTAGCTCCAAGCAATGTTGCACCACAGGCAGAAGATAATTTTTGAAATCTGCATTATCCTGGCACGAACTGATGGATTTATATAATGCAAATTGAGTTTGTAATGAATAAATATTCTAAATTGGTACTGGTAGTAAAATCTCATGTACCACAGATCTGATTTGTGTTAAAGCCACCACAGAACACCCCCCCAACAATGATCTCCGGGCTACTTGCCACAGACACTGCCACAGTGCTCCGAGTGCTATGGGCAATGCCACAGGCCTGGACTTCATCACTAACGGGGGCATTTCTGGGAAATGGCTGGCCTTTCAGGAAGGGTTTTTTTCACCCGAGCTGGCATCGCACCACCTGGCATGGCATACACAAAGCTGAATTACAGTCATGGCAGTCAAAGGCTCTGTTAGCTGGTAAATACAGAACAGTGGTAATTAAGCATTGTGGATTTACTGATTTATGTCATAACTTATGAAATTGTTGAGACCATCCTCTTGGAATGTAGGCCCGATTGTCACAATTAGGAAAATTTGGCCACTCCACAAAGCAAGTCAAGAATTGAGTATAAAGTCCAGACCAATGGATTTATACTGAAATTGAAGTCACTCATTCAACTGAAAGGTCACCCACATTCATGTTTAGGCATCTGGAATGACGCACATCATTAAAACTACTCCCTTTCAGAAATGTCATGTATAGACACAGACAGGGTTACAAATGAAAAACCAATATAGTGTCTAAGGTGTTGGGCCTTATAGTGAAATATTAAAGCTTTACATGCACATATTGGTAACATGTATAAGGTTTTCTCTCAGGTGTTGAGGAAGACATGTCTTTGAGCCTTAATTTATGGACACGCGTGTGGCTCCTCAGGGCAAAACCTGACGCGCATATCCGGCTGCAGGTGATCGATACAGGGACAGATGTGGCTTCATGACGCGATCACGCTGCAAGTTGGCGACAATCATCCTCAGTCAAAAAGAAGTATAAAATGCAATATGGCGGTCATCTGTGATAGCAGCTTGCTAAGTTCTACAACTACAATTCAGAATAAATGTTTGACTAATATGGTTAAATCCAGAAGATGAACAGGTGCATGTTAACCGAGGCCATGCTTAATAACACTTTTTAGCTTGAGTCAGTCATAAGGACAGAATTTCTATTTACAATACCCATTGACTGGGCCTTAATGAAAACAGGTCTGAAAATAATTCCTACGTGACATGCTCAACCACGTACGCACACAAGTATGTAAATAAGTCAGTAAGTAAGTAAATAAATGGGGAAGACATTATTTAAAGGCATTAAAAGCTTGTATGAGTCAGTAATCTGCCATATCATCTGTGGTGTTTAGAGTGGGAGCGATGATTCAGCATTAGGCTGCTGTGAGACAGCAGACAGTCGCTGCTCTGCAGGAGTTGGCCAGTAGAGCTGAAAAGAGCCATTTCCTGTAAACCACATGAGACGGAGAGGAGGTCCTAACACCGTCTCAGAGCACGGAGCAGGGGAAGGAAGAGAGTCTGCCTCACCACACTCAGCAGACAGCTCACAACTCATGTCACGCAGGGATATTATCATGCTTTTATTTTTCACCTGTTTTTCTCAGACTCGGAAATAAAAAACTAAAGAAGAATGATAACAAACCAACTGCTCCAATGCATCTAAAAGTGGACTTTGATCTTCTCTTCCTGCATAGATTAGCCAGATGAACACACACAAACAATCCCACACTTTTTGCAAAGCCAAGGTAGGCATTGTTTTATAGTTTTAAAAAATATATATTGTTTGTTATAAATGAAACCAGTTGGAAATCTCTGATTTTGGATTGATCTTGTTCAATGAAAATCATGCTGTGAATGCATGTGGTTAAGAACAGATTTCAGACTACTTTTTTAATAATCCAGGCAGCAGTTTCATGTGCAAATGTGTGTCCTGGAACAGGTTGTTTGCATAACTGTTAAGTTCATAAGAGGTCTATGCATGCGATAACAATAACTATAAATGAGTTGGAGATATGTTTTCACTTTTCACCAGAACACATTACATTTTAGAAAATGTTACATGGAGCAATATGTGGAAACATACATTTTCACAGAAAACATTATGTATTAAGATTAACTTTAACGTAATACAAAAAAAGTTTTTCATCCCACATCGTGCCCCACATGAGCTTGTAAAAATATGTTATCTGTAGGTCTTTAATTTGGAACATACAAGGAAAATATTTGTTTGGTAGATTGGCTAATAGAAGGTTGAACAGAAGACTATTTCCTATTTCAAGTGCTCTGGTCTTCTGCCCCTTGGAAGAACAGGTTTTGTGGAATTTGCTTTTCAAAATTCTTCAGCCAAATCTATTGCTTTCAACGACCAGTAGTGAATGTTTAAGAATATTATAATATATTTGTGATCTTACAGCTTAGAGGGCTAATTGTGGTTATGATGCGCTTGGTAAGTGGGTGGGCATAGTCTGATCACAGTACACGGGGCACTGGGCATTTCAGTTCTGCTGGGATTGCCCTGGACCCTGCTGCATGAACTCAAATCGGACTCTATTCCAGAGGAGAAAAACGTGCTGAAAGGAAGTCAGACACTAGAGGGAAAGCCCACCGTCTTTGGACCATCCTGTTCTTGGAAAGGCAGAAAACTCCGACTGGCCCATGGGAGAGCTTGTGTCACAGCTTGTAACGATGCCTCGCTGTTCCAAGTTTTCATTGCGCTGCTTTAAATTCACTGCCCCTCAAACTTTTATCAAAACAAAATTTGAATGTAACTTGAGTTACATGAATGGCTTGGCGATGTCTTCATCTGACTCCACACAGCTAATTCCAGACACACACATGCACACACACACACACACTAAAGTTGGGAGGTTGGTTGTTCCAAGCATGTTGGAGAACTTGCCACAGTTCTTCTGCAGACTTTGGTTGGCTCCTTGCTTCTGAGCTCAGACAGCCTTGATCAAGTTTTTATGTAAAAAGTAGTCAATTGCTTACAGTCATATGTTACTTTAAAAAAAATTAAATACAAAAATGTATCTGTAAAATTAAATCTTTTGGAAAATGAATATTTGGAAATCTCACACACAAAAAAATAAACATATATATAATGAAGTCTAGGGTGCCTAAGACTTCTGCACAGTACTGTATCAAATAATGTATCAAAGAACAGATACATTAGACAGGGATAGATTTGCATATTTATGGGATGACGGATGCTAAACTACAGAAAATACTTTAAATTGTGAAACACAATTTCCAAAAACAGATTGGTTCCCATGGCACCTTCTTTGCAGGGAATGTCATGGCAAACAGTGTTGCCAACTGCCTGCGTTTTTTAAATTTTATTATGACTTGCAGACGGAGCATGTATTATATTCAGGTATTTATCGAGTGTTAGGACTGCTTTTCCATGGCAGCTACATACTGTGCAGGTCAGATAAATCTGATGTGGCAGGTTTGATTTGCAAGCTTCCAGGTGATGAACGGTGGAGACAGAATGCTCAACATTTGCCATGCCCGGTGGTGGTGGAAAAGCGAGATATTCCATTATTCACTTTAGCCAGGCAGAGATTTATCTCCTTTATCTCTCAGACTCCAGAGAACGCAGAGTTCAGAAGTATGATTTACTCCCAACGCTCATCTCCCGAGCACAGAGGGAGTTCTTCTGCGGAAGATAAGGGTGTATACACACACCAGTATTTCACAACCAAGTTCTGTACATTTCTTAAAGCACTCTGTCCTGAGAAATCCCCCACTGAACTTGTTTACAGCAACGGAGATGCATCTATGGCCAAGAGACCATGAGATCGTTGATGAGATCAAATACCGCTTTTTCAGACAGAAGAATGATGTTTTTAAATATGCATAACAAATAAATGACTGGGGTTTCCTAGTCACTGCTATTTTGCTGTGCATCATTTTGTTGTAGTTTATTCATTTTTTGCATTGCTTTGCATTGCTTTGCATTGCTTTGCATTGCTTTGCATTGCCTGAGTGACAATACTCATAGTGTAGCGTTGGTCAACAGTTTAAAATGGCAGCTTGGTTAAATGATGATTCAGTTGACCTATGATGTTGATGTCAGCTATGCTGCTATGTGCAGTATGTTCCTACTTTTCTGTCACTGTAGCCCCAAAGTGATTCCATTGCAGCTGTGAAAAAAAAAATGTTATATTATATTACATTATATTACATAGTCATATTATTTTCTGCTGATGCACCAATGTCTTTCCCAGTGAAACAATTCAGATTAATCATTTTTTAGTTCAGGCATGCACACTACATTTCCGAAAGACATATCTCAGCTGCATTTCCCATGGGGCATGTGAATCAATGACCCCCAGCTCCCGTTACGGTTCACTCCCACAAGTCGCACAGAAAATATCAAACAGGGTCCCGCCACGGAAAGCATATGTCTTATTTCTGCCAAATGTGCAATTTAACATTTACACTCAGCCCCAGTGTCACTTCATCAGGAATAAAGTTAAAAAATCACGGCAAGCAAATTACTGGTATGCAGAGGTCAGAGGAGGTGGCTTGTCCGAGTGACCACTGCAGTCATTGTAAATCAAGTGAATAAATAGGCTACTGTGAAGAGTCTTCTTCTTCCCAAAGGAGCTGTAACTTCAGATGGCCCATCTGTATTAGAGATCTGCTCCTTGTGTGTTTTGTCTTAATCATTGGTACCAGGGGAAGACGTTTCCTTCCACTTTTGTTGCCAAACAGACACGGATAATTGGGTGCCATCTTCATGGCCTTCACACCAGGATAGCTGCTGACTGGCTGCTGAAGAGGACACTCCAGCAGGAGGTGCCCCGTGCAGAATGGCAGTTTGGGGAACCTGAAGTGTTGCTACACTTGGGTCTTTTTTGACTCTTCCTTTGTCAATGTCAGAGTGGAACGCCCTGTGGAAATTTCCAGCTAAAGATCAGCTGGTCACACTTTAGAATAAGGTTCATGAATTGGCATTAACTAATGTCGTTTTTAACATGAATTAAGCATGAAATTTGCTTTTCATTAGTCAATGTATAATAACGTATTTGTTACATTATATTTATATGGTAGCAAACCTTAGGCTGAACTTTATTAACTTCAACAAATCCATTAACTTCAATTAATATTTATTTCGGAAATAAGACCTACTGTAGTTCTGACACTCCTGTATCTAGCACACCAGCATAACACATTATAGTATACGCTTAAGTGTTCACATAATCAGACTATTTAAACAACTCTAAATAACTATGTGGTTTATGCCACATTGCAAGTAATGTCACTTGTCTAATAAAAAATCTAATACTTTGAGTGTGAAATGGCCACCCTGGTCGAGCCAGGCTTTCACATTTAGTATCTGTGAGCCAGTATAGGGCACTCAGCAGACCCCTGAATATAGAAGCAGACCAGTCTCATTTGTGGTTACAGCAGCTTATTCCTCGTAAAACAGATCAAAAGCAGTGTCAGATGGGCCATTGCATGGAAGATGAAGCGGAAATATAAATCAGATCAAGTGAATTAACTTAATCAGAGAGAGGGGTTTCCAGGAAATCGCAATAAACAGTCCGCTTTGCCAATGTGATGAATCACTTAGGAGCTCTTTAATTTTTCAGTGCCTTTTCGGATGCCATTGGCTTTGTGCAGAGCACTGCATAGCCCATTGTGGTCAGGCAGGTGTTTTCCTATGTGGTGCCGGCTTAATATATAAGGCAGCTGTGCCGCCATTTTGGTCACGTCAAACTCTTTGGGGGCTTCAAATCCACATTACCTGGCTGGTTTCCTTGAGCCTTTATTGCATCCCATCCCCCTAGCCTCTGATTGCTGGCTGGCTAACATTAAATTGTGGCTATTCGAAGGCTCACCTTTCGGTCAATAAACAAAATATTTATGAAAATCGTGTGTGTGGCAAAACCTATAACCAGTATTGAGTACTAACCGGCTGTTTTTGAGTGCAGTGGTCTGCTGAACTTGTACTGAATTATCGTTCGCGCTGTTGACTGCTGTTTAGCACATTTGCATTTCATTGATCTGTTAGAAGCTTGTGTGGAGCTAAAATGTGCTACATTTCTGCCCAACTTGAACACACTGGACAGAAGCTACACTTCCAGAGAATGCGCTCTGATTTTAGATCATAGTGACAAAAATGTTGGCATCTCTCAATATGACATGGAAGGGGGGTTATAACGCTAGTGCTTTTGTCTGTACTGAAAGGGGAATGTATGCACATTTGGGGCAGTATCCTTTTTTTAAATCACAGGGTTCTGGCATTTCTAAGTCATTCGAATCACATGAAAGCGAGATTGAGATGATGGGATTCATTCAGCCAGATAATAAGTATGTCCAGGCTCTCCTAAGTTCGCACACAGGACACTGCAGATAGAACTGGATAGCATTCATTAAAAGGTGTAAGACTCCCGGCATTGCGAGTTTGAGGCTGGTCCTCAGTGTTAGCGTGCTATAGTAATAGCATTAGGCAGCTGTACATGACTCATGTTCAGTTATACGGCTTCTGTTCAGTGTAACGTTAATTCAATACACCCGCAATTTTCCCTTTAGTTAATGTTACTATAAGTGGGAAGAGGACTGTACCCTTCTCAATTCATGTAGAAAAAAACTGTACTTCAAAAAGTCAGAAGAATGCTAGCACATTATCATAAAAGTTACCCTTCAGGAACTGTGAGTGCTGAAATTATTGCAGCAGAACTGGATATGTACTGCCCCACGCCAGGTTAATGAATGAATAATGGCCCATTTTATGATTTTCATTTAGCATATTTCATAGTATAGCATGATTCTACTGCAGTTTTTCGAGATGGAGATGGAGTAAATATAATTCTCCCAGAGCAGAGGAACTGGATACAGGGTGGGGCTGGACTCAAAAGAAAATCACATTTCTTTCGATGAGTAAATCCTGAAAGAATCACCGACTCAGATTTCTCCCCATCCCTCTTTCTTTATCTTTCTTTCTCTGGATGTCCTTTTGGACCATGTTATGGTTATAGCTGTGTATTTATTGAGTACTACAAGGCTTCTGTTCCTACATTGTGATCGTGTGTTTTGTATTTCTGAGTGCATTCATGTTCACCACTTCTGTATTTGGAGTATCAGCACAGTGGTTCTCAAAACAGGGGGTGTGGGGAAGCTTGAGTGTGTGTGTGTGCGCGTGCGCATTTGTGTGTGTGTGCGCGCCTGTGCACATGTGTGAGATTGTGGAGGATGGGGTCAATATCACCTGACCGAAAAGGTTTGGAGAAGCACTGTGCATGTAAGTAACGTGAGTGTAATGTAATGATGTAATGTAATGCAAAGCCATATGTAATGCGATGTGATGTTGGTCCACAGGCCTGGCGTCAGTGCTTTAGCCTCATGATGTGCTTTCATGTGGTCCTGGGGGACGTTCCCGGCCCGTGCAAGCACTCCGTGACGAAGGAGCATCTCCAGAACATTCAAGGGCTGGTACGTCACCATATGAGTCACAGGTGGCTTTTACCACACCACATCACCCGGAGACGATTGTGTTTAATTGTTGTGTATTTTTTACTCATTATCCATGTATGCAGTTAGCCATGCATTAGGACATTTCCCTGACAGTCAAAGTGAAGGAATGTGAACGTAGGACTTTTGTTCTTCAGGGCATGCATAACTATTTCTGAAACATTGAATGAATTAAGGGCAAATAATTGCTCTAAAAGACAAGTGAACAGCTTGTCATACAATTCTGGAATTGAAATTGTGGTTGTAACAAAAGGAAAAACCAGCATACACAGTGTTCAGAGTTTGAGAGGCACTGTTTCAGAAGTACTGCCAAATGCTCTGCTCTCATTTGACTGGATGCTGTCATTTTGACAACAAACTCACAGGCAAAACAGGCAAAACTTGAAATCAGCTTGTCAAACAACACTGTTGCTGCTGTTGTAAGTGGCTAAAGAACATTTTCACCACATTTTGTGCATTTCATATCTACCATAGGTTTACATTTTTAAATTTACAATCAGTCTGTTGCCAGGTGTAATACTGTAGTGTAATACTGTAGATAACACAAGTCTATGCATGTTTTACCAATCAATACGGGTGCCTATCAACTTGATCAGATGTCCCAGTTAATGACATGTTTTTTTTTGTTTTGTTTTTTTGTTTTTGCAGATTGACAACCAGTTGCAAAATGACTGTTCAATAGCCTACACATTCATGGAGAGACAAAGTTTGGTATGCATGTTTTATTTTATCATTCTTATTTTCTTTTTAAATTCACAATTTCAAGCAGACAAAATGGCAGTTGTATCACTGTCAATGGATTTCTTATTTTAAATAATTATGAGCCATCACAATGTGAACAGGAGGTGTGAAAGTCAAATGAATGGCATGTGTTAAAAACAGAGAACACAGCAATAACACTATTATTGATATTATCGTTTTATTTTACAGAGTAAAGTCTGTTATGTTAAAGCAGCCTTCCCTCAAATCCTGGAACTTCTGAAAGCTCATTTTCAGTATTCCCCGAGCTCTGACAACTACCGATACGTTTCTACACTGAAGATGCTGGTGTTGAACATTTATTCTCACAAATGCATTCCAGAGATCAATGAGGAAATCGAGGTGAGTGTGATCGCTACAGCCGTTCTTACTCCCATTAGAGAGGAACAAGGTTAGTTTTTATCATAGCAGCAAGTTTGGCATAAAATAGGACTAAACATAAACTTATTTTAATAGCAGTAGAGAAGCATCAACTGTACAGTGCTTTGGATAAAGGCGCAATATAAATGCAGACATTTATTTAGCAGTGAGATATGTAGATTGCTCTGCTTTCTGGATGTGCAGGGAGCATCAGTATAGAGCATCTACAAAGGGAGATTTACATACTACACACTTAAATGCAGTTATGTATTGGGACAGTAACACCATTTATGTTGTTTTGGCTCTGTACTCCAGCAAACTGGATGAGAATTAAAACAATGAACATGAAGTCAAAGTGCTAACTGGCAGCTTTCATTTGATTTGAGGGTATTTGCTTCAATATCCATTGTGTTGTTGCACACCTTCCTTGCACAAAATATGTAATGTGTCTGAGGCATCAATAAAGCACCATTAGGGGAGAAACAACATGGCTGCCTATCGCATTGTGCAGGTGGCCATGACAGATAGAAGTGAAAGGTACCCATCACAGACAGGTGGCCACCATGCATTGTGGGTTTCACTGTTATTACAAACACAGTTATTCTGTGAATTCCCTACATGATGTGATCTCATTTCTATAAACACATATCACACAGATGTCATGAAACAAAGTCTGAACTAATCATCACTTCACAAATCAAAATCATCTCCGAATGTCGGTTGCAGATGTACAAGATTAGTTTTCTTGAGATTTATGTGCTCGAATGGACATGCTGATTGCAAGGCTGTCTTTCTGAGACTAAAAAGAGAACCATGTGCCTAAAAGCTGAGACTGTTTGTACTAACTTTTAAGAATAATTTGACTTTCTTATGGGCCACCCCAAGGTACACACTAGAAGACTGAAACTGAAACAGGGAACATAAAAATAAACCAAATTCAAATTAGATTAGCTTTTTATTTCAGCGATGAGAGCCAGAGTGACATGCTGTATAGTGCACCATTGTCATTTGGTTTCTAATGTGATTAGTTTGCTTATCTAAAGATTGACCATGTCTTCTTTAAGAACAATTATCTCTTAGAATATATCTCTTCAAATCTGATTATAATGACTCCTTCCTAACTTAAATGTTGTAGGATCCTTGTTACAGTCAAGACACAATTTTGAAATGGTAGCCATAAGCATTAGCTTTAAGTGAATTGTCCAGCGAATTGAGGCATGTCCAACAAAATGTCATGAAAAATATCTGTGGAGTAGATATAACACAGGTGTAAAGGATAATGGTTAAGAAGAATAAATTACCTGTGGGCGTAGAGGTTAGAGTTAGAGGTTAGAGCCAATCAGGTCATCCGCTCTCTTTTATAAAACACCATTGCATCAAGGCCGTAAGTGAAGAGGCAGTTTTGTCTGATATACTCATCAGACTATGAACATACTAAACAAAGGGTGGTGTGAAAATTATTCCCTTCTTGCAGTACAACATTAAAGCTACAGCACAGACAAAATACAGCTCCAAATGTTCCCTGCAATGTTGTTACATGATCCATTCTACCCGTTAGTATCATAATAGGTCAATCCGGCCCTTAAACTGATGGTTCTCTTTATAGATATTTTCAATTGGCCAAAACAGTTTTGTGTGTGTGTGTGGTAAAGGATATTAGATTTTTAGATACTTAAAACTTTATGGTGACCTGCAGACTTTCCAGGTATGTATGTGTCATTTTGGCGTTTTTAAAAGCAAAGGAAAGAGTTCTAGAACCCCAACGTCAAATGTTTTAAAATATTCTTCCAATGGTTAAAACTTATGCTTATAAAACTGTTTATAATTATGAATAAACATTATAAAATCTGTTCTTATGTAGGTCCTCATAACATCACTGTATGAGTGGTTCATGGGAACACTGGAACAAAGAAACTTTAAAGGAAACCCAGGCCTGGTTTTTTGTTTAAGTGCTTTACAAACAACTTTAAACATGCTGCAAATTTCATTACAAGTGATCCAAAGAATGTTTACACATATTTGCAGGATGAATGTTGATTTCCCTATTAATAAAACCAGTTGTTACATTTTTTAAATAATGCTTTTTTAAAGATAATTTGTTTCAATAGAAAATGGGAAGATTTCATAATCAACACATGTATTTGCTTGAATGTATTTGTAGTGTAGTGGAGAAAGATGCTAAGTATGACACTCTTTGATGGATGTAAAGCATAAGTCAATATGCCATCACGCTTAATAAAGTAACATTTCAAATCATATTATTTTGAAAATAATGCATGCTCACTGAATGTCTGGTTGCTTTTTTTATTAGGATGATCCTGTGAGATTTGCAAAAGAGTACAGCAGTTCTCGAAGAGAAGCTGTGGGAAAAATAAAGAAAGTCTTACAGCTCTATATGGAGTTGATGACTGAGAACAACAAACCAGTGGACTGGAACTGCGAAGAGGAGTACGCTGAGGATTACCCAGAACTCACCACAGCACTCGCCAAATCCACAGGTAGGAAGAACACAAACATTGCTTAAAGGAGCGATCTCATCATAATAATGTGGGAACATTAAGAAAGGCACTAGAAACTAGAAACCCAGGAAAATAATTTCTAGTTTGTAGTTGTGGCACAATGTGTCTCATTGGTCTACCCGCATGCTATAATCTTTTGCTTATTCTGAAATTCCTTTTCAAAAGCATCCAGTCGTTCACATTAGCACCTCATAGGCGTTTGCCTTTTCTCCCTCTGGTTCTCTGTAGGTGCGCCCGATTGTCATTGTTCTTGTCCAACTCTTGGTTATGGAGATTCTGAACAGGTCTCTTTGCCGGACACCAGCCAATGGGATGATCTGCGGCAGCCATCTTACTTACAATCATATTCTGCCCCACCAGATGAGCTGACCCGACCACCCTCAGGCATTATAAACCCCTGGGCCTATGTCCCTGTAAACCCTGTCTATGATAGGCACCATAGACAGGAGGAAGCCGATTCCTACACCTCATCAGTTAGAAAGGAAGAGAAAGAGGTGGTCAACAGAGACATCTCCTCTTCCCAATTTCCTACATTCCCTGGAGCCACACCTGGATCTACTGCATCTTTGGATGAAAAGGACAGTGGTCCAAAAGAACCAAGCACTTCTGAACACAGGGTTAATTTGGACTCTGTTCTAGGAGCGCCTGGCACTTCAGAGCCCTGGGATGCATCTCAGCAGTCTACCCCATCAGTAGAAAGCACGCAAGGGACGGGCGCCTTTGTGAGTCGCATTGTTTCAAGGAGTGACACAATGGATGCCCCAGCTTTCATACAGAGCCAGACTCAGAGCACCATATCTGCCTTGCCCAAAGGTCAGTCGTCACAGCTTGATTCGATTCATGTGATTGTCTCTTTGCCGAGGGAAAGTGCCCGCAGCCCTACAACACCCGCCATGGCCAGGGAGGTTCCAGTTAGAAGCACTCCTACAAAGCCAGAAGAAACCACAGCTGTCCTTTTAGCGAAGAGATCTCTAGGACCCAGCATGGAAGGGCCACAATCAAGTTTGGGAACAGAGAATCAACCAATTCAGAACTGGATTCTCAGCCTGGAAAATTCTCCAAGTGCTTCAGAAATTTCACAAGGTCGCCAAAAAACAAGCGGCACAATCGGCACGGCCCTTCTGCCAACAGCTGAAGACGCCTCAAGAGCAGTCTCTGGGCTTTCCGTGAGAGAGTTTGATCCTCTCGTACCAACACCTGCACAAAAGCCTGAATGGACACCCATCAGGACCACTGATGAGAAGGTTGAAAGCACAGGTAACACATCCATCCATGATTACAAACCTCTCTCATGCATGGAGATTCAAACCTCGTGCCTTGGCTTCTTGTGCCTGCTGCCCAAAGAATACCAGCTGGAGACAGGGAATTGCCTGGAGAAGAAATTAACAACTGCTCCACTAAATGAACGCATCCAGTTCTGATGACTTTCATGATGATTTTTCTCATTAACTTACTGACTTGCAGCCACCTATTACTAAATCCTTTCATCCTATAATACCCAATCTGCCCTCTTTTACTAACTAAACTCATGTCATTCAAGGGTTCTTGGTCTTGTGATCTCTCTCTCTCTCTCTCTCTCTCTCTCTCTCTCTCTCTCTCTCTCTCTCTCTCTCTCTCTCTCTCTCTCTCTCTCTCTCTCTCTCTCAATCTCATAGTACAGGACCTTATGGTCTTATCCAGAATTTTTTTAAACAATCTATATATACATGTAAATATTTTATTGAAGTAGTTCAACTTAAGTACCTTACTCAATGGTACAAACCTCAACTCCCATAGAACTAAATCAAACCAAACCAACATCGTTTGAGTCACAAGCCCAGTGTCCATTATATTGAACTGCCACCAGAAACTCACAAAGCTTTGTCTCTGTGAAGGTCCTACGTCAGGGATCACAGCAGATCTCCTGGACTCTGACTCAGACAGAGACTCGGGGAAAGCCTTCCGGAATGGGACCCGGGGTGGGTCACACATATCTTACAAGATCGCATTCATCACGGCATCGGTGTGTGGGGGACTACTGCTTCTCATTACTCTCTACTGTTTCAGAAAACAAAAGGTAAGACCAAAGCTGGCTGCTTTCCCTGCAGTCTTCCAGAGCCAAAACCATCCCTGGGACATGATTCAAGTGATTTAGCGATTTATGTTTGAGCACTTCAGAGCCACAACAACAGTTTAAGGTCAACAAAACCCGACTGTCAGTTCAGGGTAGTAACCCAGTGTAACACTACATATACAGTGGATTCTGTTTTAATACTTAGCATGCATTTATATTATGAATTGATTATAAAAATAGAATAACAAAAATGTGTTGTTTACTAGTACTTGAAGCTGCTATTCTCCCAATGGTCCACATATCAATGAGTTTTGATTTTATGTTTCACAGAAACTTAAAGCACTCCTTCATAGCTCCAAAGTCAAAGAGAATCAGAGGTAAATGCTTTCGGTTATATTCTGTACAACATTCAATAGAAACAGGAAATAAGGCACAAGGGGATGGCAACATTACAGAAGAACCAATATACTATTTCAAATAACAAATAATAATTCCAAAATCAATCATTGTTGCATTATATTTATGACTAGGACTCAAATGAGTCTAATCTTATCATAAGGACAGACTGTAGTTATGTTTGCAAAGATACGAATGTCATGTTTCAAATATCTGTAAGAAATTAAGCTTGGAAGCTAATGTAAACTTCGCCATTTTTCCAGATTGACTTCAGACAGCAAAGACATTGAGATGCAAGATTATGAAATAACAGAGCAATCATGTAAGCATCTAATTTCTATTTCTGTGAAAATAGAGTACTGACTGTTTCAGGTTTCCTTCCTCCGATACAATTTCTGGTTCACTGGTGATTCTGTAGGCTCTTCATCTCTTTGTCTGATACTTCTGTATCCGTTTCAGTTTCAGTTTTAAAAAATTGGTAATTGTAGCTTCAATTTTGCCTATGATTTGCCTGTGATATGATTTAAATTATACCTTCATTTCCCAAAGCACATTTTAATGGAGGGTTTTATGCAACCACACTAAGTGGGAAAAATATACTAAATCCAAATACAAACCTCCGAAAAAACATACCTCACTCCGTCTCAAGTGAAATTGTGGGTTGCTTTGAAAGTAGATTTTCACAGTATGCCATATTGGCTTGAAGACAAAAAGTTCTTCTTTTTTTCCAAACTGAAGAATAGCACTTTATTTTCCTTTAGAAATCATAAAGGCTTCATAAATTATACACATGCATATAACCACCCTCTTTTTACTGTAGGTCTGGATTCCACATGAAGTTGAACATTGGAGCAGCAAACAACTAACCAGAAAAACAAAACTGAAATGCCAAAATATATAATAACGATATTAGAAAAGTTTCAATTTCAACCCCAACATTCATGTATATAAAATTTCAGAAATATTTAAAAGGCTATATTTTTTATACAAGATGTACAAATATATTAATGCTTTACACTGAAATGTTTTTAGTCTTCGAAGATGGCTGGATTTAAAGGTCATATAAAGGATCTTCTGACAGGACTGGTGAATAATAAATTATGACGTACCAGGATGAACGATAGAGAAGACCAGTAACAGTTGCTGTGAAGCTGCGGTCCTCAAAATGCATGATTCCCTCTGCTTGTTTGTAAAGTACTTTAAATGGACTGGATTGGGGTGATTTGCCACAACCAGAGGCCTGTTCCATAAATCAGGATTACAGAGTTAGCCAGATAACTGCACTGAACAAAACCCAGACCCTGCCCAAATCTGGAACATGGATGGAAGTGAAACTACTTTGTGCAGTTATTGGTGTAAGTGAGTTATCCTGCTTTTTGGAACAGGCCCCAGGACCGTGTGGCTGACTGTTTTGCTCCTGTAATTGCTCCTGAACTCTGCTACAGAGATGGAGCATGATCATCATGGCATCTTTTGATATTTTGATAAGAAAATGCACATCTGTTTCAGGCAGAGGGGGGTCCTGATCTTCCTATATTACATAATTGTAAATTGAACAGTTGTAATGAAGGACATTTATTCTATTTTTTGCATGCCTGTAATAAGGCATGGTCAGCCTATGGAATTGTTTTTCTTTGTGTCCTGTTGCACAAAGCAGGATTACTGAGTTAGCTGGATAACTGTAAAACCCGGATCTCATTGTAGGCTATGAGCAGAGAGTAAGCAAAGTGTTGAGACTCATTAAAAACATGCAATGCCCACCAAAAGCAGCCTGTTTGTGAAAATGTATTGCAATATTTTTTCTTTTAAAAACTTAACGTTTGATAGACTGTGTTGAATGATATTCACCACCATATACAGTATAATATATAAACAGTATTATACAGTGTATATATGTATATATATATATATATATATATATATATATATATATATATATATATATATATATATATATATATATATATACATATACATACACACACAGTATTATACTTCCTGGAATATTTAGTGATGGTTTGCTCTCATAAGTGGTCCAAGGGAGAGCTGAGTTGATTTGTTTTCTGTGAACCATCTCCAAATTGAGATACAATTTCAATGTAAAATTGTGTGGACATACATGTATGTATACTATGTATATCATGATACCTTTGCATTTAATGCAGCCAGATACAACTGCCATATGCAATCAAGCATTTCAAAATGTGTTTTTGTTGCATTAATATTTCAAAAGTGCTTGTGAAGCACTAACCATTTTCAAAAGCAGGCTTCTCAAAACTGCATTAGAGGCCTGCTCATCAAACGTTGCTCAAACCTCCACAATTTAATGCAAAACAAATGTATATACAAAATAAAAAAATTGGAAATGGGAGGTTATAGGAATCATTGCTATTGTCTATCAGTAACAGAAAACCAGAGCCAGTTGTGTTTCAATCAGTGAGAGAGTTTAGCATTTTCCACAGACTTTTGTTATGACTTCAGCGACGTATGCATTTTCAATAAATATGTTTGATATAATTGTGATGTGGCTTTAAAATTATTTTCTCTTTTCTTCCTGCTGAATGTACGGTTCATTAAATGTGTTGTTATGAAATATGTATTGCAGCCCGTAATGTAAATAAGTCTGGAATGTGACAAAACCTTGATAGAACTCGTTTTGGAATACAGTTTAGTCTCTTTGAGGAGCGCATGGAAACTACATGAGTTTTCATTTTTAGGTAACTTGAAGTGGAGTCTTTCATAATGAAAACATATAAATAACAGAAACTTTAAGAAATCATTTCATCTCATGCCTGGAAAATATATAATATAATTTTAGACTTAAGTACACAGTAGAAGATGGCTGAGAGCCAGTCAGAAGTGGCTTCCATGAATCTCCCCAAATTGAAAATTGTTTGAAACATATTTTAAAACAATGGTTTCATTACATTGCATTACATTATTGGCATTTGGCAGACGCTCTTATCCAGAGCGACATACAACAAAGTGCATACCCATAACCAGGGATAAGTTCGCTGAAAGACCCTAGAGGGAAGTACAATTTCAACTGCTACCTGTACAACAAAGAAAAGGACGAGGGCCAATTTTTTTGAACAAAGAAACAAACAACAGAGCGAAAGTGACCAAAGTTAACCATCCAAACACTGCTTACCTAGCCAACTAAAAATACCGATACACAAAGCAAGTCACAGAGACAACAATTAAGGTTCACAGGGAGGTAGGGAGGGATGGGGAGAGGTGCTGCTTGAAGAGGTCTGTCTTCAGCTTGCGCTTGAAGGTGGAGAGAGATTCTACAGTTCTGACCTCAACGGGGAGTTCGTTCCACTACCGTGGAGCCAGAACAGACAGTAGTCGTGAGCATGAGGTGGAGGTTCGGAGAGGGGGAGGTGCCAAGCGGCCTGTGGAGGCTGAACGAAGAGGTCTGGCAGGGGTGTAGGGTCTGATGATTTTTTGTAGATAAGCTGGGGAAGACCCCTTAACTGCTTGGAAGGCTACCACCAATGTTTTGAATTTGATGCGAGCCATGACAGGCAGCCAGTGGAGGGAAGTAAGCAGGGGGGTGACGTGTGAGTATTTGGGAAGGTTGAAGACCAGATGAGCTGCTGCATTCTGGATAAGTTGGAGGGGTCTGATGGCGGACGCTGGGAGGCCAGCCAAGAGGGAATTGCAGTAGTCCAGGCGGGATAGAACCATCGCTTGGACCAGGAGCTGGGTCGAGTAGGGGGTGAGAAAGGGGTGGATTCTCCGTATGTTGTATAGGAAGAACCTGCAAGACCAGGTCATCGCCACAATGTTATCGGAAAGGGACAGTCTGCTGTCCATCACCACGCCGAGGTTCCTTGCACTGGGTGACGGCGTGAGTGTGGTATCCCCGAGGGAAATGGAGGATCCAGATGAGGAGAGGTATTAGCAGGGATGAATATCATTTCAGTCTTGCCTGGGTTGAGCTTTAGATGGTGGCTGTCCATTCAGCTCCGGATGTCCCTCAGGCAAGCAGAGATACGGGCTGAAACCTGCGTATCAGATGGCGGGAACGAGACGAAGAGTTGGGTATCGTCCGCGTAGCAGTGGTAGGATAGCCCATGTGCAGTGATCACAGGGCCAAGGGAGCGAGTGTAAAGAGTAAAAAGAAGCGGGCCTAGGACTGAGCCCTGGGGAACTCCTGTGGCGAGGGGCCGAGGTGTCGATACCGAACCAGCCCAGGCAACCTGGAAGGAGCGACGAGAGAGGTAGGACTCAATCCAGTCCAGGGCTGTGCCACAGATGCCCGTTGCTGACAGGGCAGACAGGAGGATAGAGTGATCCACAGTGTCGAAGGCAGCAGAGAGATCTAGAAGAATGAGGACAGAGGAGAGGGAGGCTGCTCGTGCGGCATGGAGTGACTCACTGACAGAGAAGAGTGCAGTCTCTGTCGAGTGGCCTGATCTGATGGGGGTCTAGCAGATTGTTGTTAGAAAAGAAAGAAGAAAGTTGAGTAGAAGCGGCTCGTTCTATAGTTTTAGAAAGGAAAGGAAGAAGAGATACCGGACGGTAGTTCTGGATGATGGAGGGAGCCAGAGTAGGCTTTTTTTAGCAGTTTCAGTGCATGCCTCCACAAGAGGACCGTGACCTCATTTTGTTTGAAATGTACAACATGAATCTTGAATGAACAAGAATCAGACTACATGTGTGGTAATTGTTGATATGCTCTCAGATGTGTATAATAAAGCGTTTAATTTTGCATGTAAAATGTATTTAATATAGTAACCTAATTTCCCTTGGGCTTGCATAAGCTGGCATTCACATTCATGTTAAATTGAAACAAAAGTTCAGCATGTTAAGATATTTTCTAGTCACACACACTGTTGATAAAGGGGTTTTAGTAGTGTAGTCTAATGCAAGACTTCACTTCATGTCAACCATGAATGGCATTCTGAGGTAAAAAAGCACATTTCAAATTCGTCTGCACTAAAAGAGATTCTTTAGTAAACACAAGAGAACATTAAGATCACATTTGCTACAGGCTGGACACGGGACAGAGGCTGATGAAGACAGTAATGGCCCAGGTATGAGGCAGAACGTATACCAGCTCAGCTTCAGTCTGAGGTCTTACACTGCAGGATTAAATCAAGGGACACACTGCATACAAGCTGCGTCATTATCAGATCACGGTTCATTTATCAACACCATAGTTCCTTTTGTTTATGTTTGGAATTGTTACATATGCTTTTTTATCAATTCAATAATTTCATTATTTAATTTAATCATCAATTCATTTCAAATCAATCGTTTACACTTCAAAAAAAGCTCCAAAAAGGTTTGACAAGACAAGACTTAAGAATAGCATGGATTGTGTTCAAAGCAAAGATAAAGTAAGAAGAGTCTTGGTTTACAGGAAATAGAGACTCAGGGGAACTTGGCCAGACAGCATAACAAATATTTCCTGTTGTACTCCTCTGCATAGCAGGCTTCACTCTAAAACAATGTTGCATGAGCTTACCAAGCATGCTCTGTCATCAAAATGTTCAATCTGATGTTCTCATCTTGTAAACCACCATGTAATGCAATTCAATTTGTGGCATATGGTGTGGAACTCCCCCCAACAGGTGAAAAGGTCTTCAAGGCTGTAGACATCTAACACGTAGACACGCAGATCTGTCGAGTCACTCGCTCATACGAAGGTGTCAATACCACAGAAAAGTTCCAAGGAAGTGGTTAGAAAGATTTTGACGGTGACAACTCTGTTAAACTCCTGAAGAGATACATTTCCATAGAAACAAAACCAAATGTGAAAGTATTAATTTCTTCAAGTTCAGCTAGGCAGAAGAAATGCAACTGCTGTTATTACTAAAATATTTAGTGATGTTGTGCAGATTTACAGTATGTTGCTTCTCCAAATGGACTTACTGCTGCAGTAACATGTGATGGCAGTTTGTTCTCCATTGCCACACAGACATTGTGCAAGATTTATCTTTTTCTTGTCAGATTAAAGATCAAAGAAAACCTGGAAATGTCTGCTTGTCCAATCTTTACATTTATCATTAGAGTTGCATACTGTTTTTAGTGAAAGGTGATAGCAGTTTTATGGAAAGTTTTGGCGATACTAAAAAATATATATATATAACTTGAGCCATTTGAGCTTCCAAAGACCCATGCTTGCTCATCTTGAGTCACTGCATGGGATGCCATATGCTTATGCTTGTTAAAAAAAAGTGTGAACTGTTCTCAGAAAGCCTCAAACATACCGTGAACTGTCACACATTTAAATTTCACCATCAAACTTGCAACATGCGTGCAGAAGGATGACGCAAAAACAAAAAAAAAAACCGAAAGGTGGCAAACCCTTGAACTATCTTGGGTGATCTGTCATATGCTACCAGTTAAATGAAAATTTTTTAACATATATTATCACCAAATAATGCATGATAAAACAGAGTGAAGGCTGATTCTTTTTTAACTCGTAAACAGAACAGAAAAATGCTTTTCATTGTAATCCTTTTTGTCTGGTTCATCCTTACAAACTGCTGTGCATGAAGCTAATTGAGATGTTGAGGGCCCAGCTGAACTGATACCATCAGATTTTCTATTTCAGTCTGAAAATAAGTGCCTTTTTTGAGGGAAGAGTATGTTTGAAAATTGGTTGCACCTTTTAAAAGAATTTCTTTGAAAAGAAGGAAGCAGAAAACTGACGTCTCCCCGACCATCAGTTCTCATACAAAACCCCACACATCTCCCCCCAAAACTCTGAGATTACAGGTGACTTCGCTAATGAGTGGAGTGGACTGTAAATAATGTACCATTAAATATAAACAAGTTTGTGTCTCCTCCATGTGCAAACCCAAGTGCATTCCAATGTAACCATGGAACTGTTCTAGAATCTATCAGCAGGCAGCATAAAAACGCCCCAACACCTCAGTTATAACAGATTTCCATCTCGGTGTAAAATCCAGCTATGGCCATTTCATACATTACATTACATTACATTACATTACAGCTTGAAATACTAGCTACCAGCTGTTTCAAAACATAGCTTGAGCTGGTCAAACCATGTTTAGTATGGAGCTGGCCTGACTGGTCAACCAGCTACCAGCTGTTTCAAAACTTAGATTAAGTTGTTTTGTTTTTTTCAGCAGGGAAATTTACTCTCAGTGAGCACTTTATTAGGTATTATGAGGATTTTTTTTTTTTTTGACTAATACTTAGAGTATCGAGTTATGCTACATTGTGTGTTCAGAGATGCTCTTTGGCTTACTACTGTTGTAATGTGTGGTTATTTGTGTTACTGTCACCTTCCTGTCATCTTTGACCAGTCTAGCCACTCTCCTCTCATTAACAAGGCTTGTCTGTCTGCAGAACTGCTGCTCAGTATACATATATAATATATATATATATATATATATATATATATATATATATATATATATATACATATATATATATACACACATATACATATAAAACATTTTTGCACCATTCTTTTCAAACTCTAGAGACTAGTGTGTGTGAAAATCCCAGGAGATCAACAGTTTCTGAGATACTCAAACCACCCTGTCTACAACCAACAATCATTCCACAGTCAAAATCAAATTTTTTCCCCATTCTGATGGTTGATGTGAACATTAACTGAAGCTCCTGACCTGTATCTACATGATTGTATGCATTGCACTGCTGCCACACAATTGGCTGATTTGATCAAATTCCAGTCCTGGAGGGCTGCAGTGTCTGCTAGTTTTTGATGTGTTTCAGCACAAGAGATACATTTCAAAGTCTTTAATGGGCTAAAGAGTCCACACACCTTGTTCTCAAGGCCTTCATTGGCTACTGATTGAAAGGAAACCACAAATACCTGCAGACACTGCAGCCCTCCAGGACTGGAGTTTGATGCCCCTGGAGTAGATAATCCTATGAATGTGTAGGTGTAGTAAAGTAAAAATGTTCCTAATAAAGTGCTCGGTGAGTGAAACCCAGGGCCAACCCAACCCAAACTATTTTGGGTTTTGTACAGTTATCTGGTAAACTCAGTAATTCTGCTTCATGGAACAGACTCCTGGTTACTTTGGTATGTTGTATTAAAAGTAACAACAAATACCAGCAGACCCTATGGCTCCCAAGGACCAGGGTTGGCAACGCTGTGATATAACATGATATTTCTACACCCATAATCCAGTTTGTGATCCATGAACATGAGTAAAATGCACATTAAACCCAGATATCTAAAGCCGGAAGAGTTGTTGACATCTCTTGCAGATATGAGTAATAATGATCTGTCTGTTGCATCATTTTGCTGGCTTTATATTTATATGTGTGTGTACAGTATGTGCGTGTGACTGTGCATGTGTGTTTTTTTGTTTTTTTAAGCAACGGACATAACACAGCAGAGTTGTTTAAAATTAGCAGAAGCAACTTTGGAGATTCAATCTCTCACGGGAATAGCCCGATATTCACCAGAATATGTCCTGTTGGAGAGCTCACGCTGGAGTGGGACGAGCAAATACTAATTTGGAGTTAACCATATCCGTGAGTTAAGATATTACATTTATTTATTTCTGGTGAGCAACAATTTAAAAGAGGCTATCCCTAAAGGGTATGGTTTTTTGCCATTTGTTATCCCAGATCTGAAACGGGCTTTCTTTAATGGGCAGAATTAAGGCCAAAAGAGATACCCTTTAGATTTAGAACAGGAATAGATGTTTTAAATGTTGCGTTAATTGATGTGCTGTGGTAATTTACATAGAACGTAGTCCTGTCAAGCCTGGGTATAATTAAATCAATTATATTTCATTACATGTTCCAGTGAATCCAAAGGGCACTACATCAGCAACAACACACAAAGCTTGCTGAAAACATCTTTCAGGAGAACAAAAAGTCAGAATTCTTTTCACGAATATTTCATTAGAGAAGCTAATTCGATCCACATCATCCCGTCGACTTCAAAACACGAGAGTATGGGACACACGTCAGTGGCACAGCAGGATCTTTGAATATCACGTGATAGGGAATACACAAGAGAGTAGGTTACATGCTGCTACAACATGCAGACCAGTTGACATATTTTAAAGTCACTCCGTGGATCACACAAGTCACTGTATGGGAAAAATCCTGGAGTGGAAATAAAGAAAGTCTGGATTATTGATGATTTGCTGTTGTCTGCTG
Source organism: Conger conger (assembly GCF_963514075.1). Taxonomy (NCBI): domain Eukaryota; kingdom Metazoa; phylum Chordata; class Actinopteri; order Anguilliformes; family Congridae; genus Conger; species Conger conger. The sequence continues at coordinate 18,797,936 of NC_083773.1, read as the reverse complement.
GGGCACCATGCACAGTAAGGTAACATGGATATACAGTATTGAAAGATTCACATGAAAGAATCATAGCATATCATAACATGACTTAGAGGTATTTCCTCCTGAGGGTTGCCATAAAAGCATGTGTCACTCAAATATTCTGCTGTTGTAATGTTGGTTACTGTGGAATTATTCATTTCCACCAACACTCACTATTGGTATAGTTTTGTTACACTTTTGAAAAAGAGGCACTTGTGGTTACATAAAGGCAGCATTGGTGGGACTGGGTTGCAGTGGTCAAAAATCCTGGGGTCAGAAAGTAAAAGACCTGCGATGTTGTTTATTCCCATCCATGATTCAGCAGATTTCACCGATTAGTAATACCTCCTGGCTGGAAAATTGTGCTTTTTAGCAAATCGCACTCACAGTGAGACGTTGGAATCCCAGGGGCCTTGCTACATGGAGTTTGTATGTTTTCCCCATGTCTGTGCGGGTTTCCTCCGGGTACTCTGGTTTCCTCCCACAGTCTAAAGACATGCGGGTTTGGTTGGAGAGTTTAAATCCCCCATGGGGTGTGATTGAATGGTGTGGTGTGTGGGCCCTGTGATGGATTGGTGACCTGTCCTAAATATCTAAATATTACTAAATCTTTCTGTGATATGAGGTTTTTACATTACTATTGTTTTTCCATTGGAATGCTAATTGGTATTTGCTGCTTCAGTGAAATTCTACTTATTAAATAACTTACCATTTCTTGAATACAGTATGTGTGTACCAGCTACAATCTGTTGTGTTTGTTTTTATTTTTCAGTGAATTGAATCTCTGTATTTGACAATAGCAATATTTGTCTTGTCGTGGCAGTCACTAGATCACATGGTGATTTAGTTGGAGGTAACAAAATTAGGGGGTAACAAAATAAACCAAAAGATACAATCAAAGGCGGCTTATATATAGCAGCCATGATATTAGCAATGGCACCAATGTGGACATGAAGTACAGTCCAAGACTTTACAGAGAAAATCAAGGTGAGATAAAAGATGAAATTATTCTGAAGCATACAGAAAAAAAAGAGCTCAACCAGTCTTCACGGGTGACAGACAAGCCATTACAAGGCAACCCATCTAAAAAGAAGCAACCTTACTAAATATTATAGAACTTCCTGGAGTTCTTTGATATTATTTTACATTTAGTGTATGCAGGGGGGGCACCAGGGATTTTGGGCCTCAAATTCTTTTGAGGGCCCTTGGAATCCTTCAAACCGTCCTGCCCCTTACAGCCCTTGGGTTTATTTGACCAGAGGGAAGATTGCCCCCTACTGGCCCACCAATACCACTTCCAGCAGCAACTTCATTTTCCCAGGAGGCCTCTGATCCAAGAACTAACCAAGCCCACACCTGCGTGAGAATGAAGCTCAGAGCCTGGCTGGCACGCCCGGCTACATGTGCAAGAGAATCTGTGCCAAATATTTGTTGTTTAAATTCATTCCTCCTCTCTGCATCTAAAGCACATAACCCAGACATTCCAGCTTTAACAAAGTACGTGGCAATTAAAGAGACTGTCAGATACCACAGTACTGCAGCAGATGTCACTGATGTCACTCACTGAAATGTGAGCTGACAGCTAGACACTGCAATGAACTAAACATCAGAATAAAATAAATAAGTAAAAATTACAGAAATAATGATATAATGCCTGCAGCTTTGCCCTGAACAGTCGGGACAGAATTCTTCTGGGTAGCAAAATGTGGATTATCTTTCCTCGAAAAAAAATAATAAAAATAGGGGGAAAAAATAGTAAAGGCAGAAATGTTGGTTTATGGGTTAAGAGAAACATTTCTAAAGCCGTAATATTAAGCCCTGGCAAATCCTTCAACATACTGGAAACAAAGAAAAGTATTTGGACGAAATCCTGAACACAAACATCAAAGCCATGGATGTCAGACCAGCCGCCACACTCATCCAGACTTCATGAAGGCCATCTGTGAATCTGCTTCTTTTGCACTGATGCACAGGGAAAGAATGATGGGTCATCAATGACTGAAGGTGTCCATTGAACAAAAAACAAAACAACATTTCCTGACCTAAATAAGAAGGCAATGCAAAAGTAAGCTTGCACAGATATGATGCATTTTGCCCTAGAAATACACTTTTTATGTATCAAACAGGTGCATGGGACTGGAAGCGCAGTATGCATGTCATCTACAGTATGCAGGCCATCACTAGGTGAGCATTTAAGGGTGGATTGTGCAGATAACAGGCGGAGATAAGTGGCTAATTATGCATTCCAGTGAAATCACTGAAATTCACACAATTGTTGATTTGAATTGTTGACATTGAATGCATGAAATTCACCTCACAAGAGCAGGCATGAATCCATGCCCAAGTATGATGGAGACGCAGGTAAGCCGATGGACCTCAAAGATGCACTGAGACAATCACCCTATTTCAACCCAACAAAAATAAGAAATAATCAATCAGTACAGATTAAGCAGCCACACAATAATTCAATGTTAGGTGTTTGTCACAGAAAACATTAGCTAAAGTCACAGAGCAGTCATGGCAGAGTTGTTAAAAATCACATAAAACTGAAAAAGAAGGCAGAAATTACAAAGAGTTTAAAAAATGAATGTATTAAATGAACCAATAGACTGCATGTGCAGCAGTGGGAAATGATCGAATGGCAGGTGCAACTGTAGCGGCAGTTACAAGTTCTTGAAGTTACAAAAAAATCAGTGGGCAGCTAGACGAGTATAAAATATGAGTAAGTGCATTAATGCATATAAGCGCATGTGTCCATCACAGAAAGAGCATGCTTTTTTTCCTTTAATAGAATATTGTTGGAAACAGAGCGTGGTCAAATTTAATTCAAAATTAAAATAAGACAAAATATAGTTTCTTTATGTCTGTTTTTATTTCTTTAGTTAGGCTTGGTACATGTTTAGCCTACATTTCAATGTTTGAGTCTTAGATAGAGCACCTGTTTTCCATGACAACCTTGCCAGACAGGAGCATGAGTGAACATATCAGCATGCAATCAGAAGAGTGTGCAAGGAAAACTGGAGCTTTATAGTATTGCTAATGCAGGCTTTTATTCACACACTATATACAGCACATTCAGTTGTGCAGTTCATGGCAAACAAAGAGTATCACTTCCAATAAATAAATTATGGTTATTTCCTTGGGAATATATTAATGCTTAATTGTGTCTGATTGAGTCCAGATCTGAGAAGATTATGACATACATGTATATACATACTACGTGCTTATGCCACAATGTAAGAAATACATATTTTTACATTCAGTCCCATTAAATAACAATGAACTCTGACCTTGCCAAAATATGGCTATCATTGTACTTTCAAATCAAACAATGACTATGAGGCAAAACTTACAATGTCTGCATTCATTTTACATCTTTTCTAAACAGACATTGAACTAATATTGCAACAATGCCATTCAATATATGTACACATACACACACACACGCACACACACACACACACACACACACCATATTTTCATCCAAAAGAAGATACATCACCCTAATTGCTTCCATACATGATCAGTACCATAGGCTGATTATTAGAATACAAAAATACCAGCCATTTAATTCACCCAATGAAGAAAGAATATGGTGCTATATTATTACAATTTTTTTTTGTGATTCATTAATTCATTTTTATTGTATTATTACTTTGTTATTATTGTTTAGCATTGTTATTATTATCATCTATTATTAGAGTGATTGACAGGTCACTTCCCATAACGTAGACCGAAGGAGTTCCAGTTGTAGGAGGAGAGGTTTTCCCGTTTCTTGGCCTGCTGGGGGGGGGTCTCAGGATACCACCACCAGGACCGCCTGGGATGCCCCGGCCCCTGCAGCAGATTGGTCTGTGAGAGGGGGTGAGAGGAGGGCGGGGCCACCGTCGAGCCCTCGTTCATATCCCTCAGAAGCCGCAAGGCTGCCAGCTCTATGCCTCTGTCTGTGCCAAAGAGAGAGTGCATGTCTGTGTGTCTATGCCGTAGATCTGGAGCCAGGTTAAACTACTATGAGGCCATTGGAGCATTTCTGATTTCATCATAAGTAATAATGTCATAAGTGGAGAAAATTATGAGGAATAAAACCAGCAAATCAGTATGCATCTGGAGAAAGAAAACCATTTTCCAATCATTTTCCTGGTATGTTCTTTGTTATTAATGTCTAAATCAGGTAACAATCTTAGACAAGAGGGACCCATGTAAACGCAAACTTTTGGTGCAGTTGGACATTAATCACTTAGATAGAAGAAATGTTTCCAACCACAAGCTTTTTCTTGGATAAAACTCAACCCTCCTGGATCAGTTTAATCCCTGAACACTCCTGGATTTCAATGATTGGCTTGAAGCCATTTTGGCACATACAATATTTGGCTTGGGACCCAGCTTGAGGTAGACCTACCTGCAGTATAGGGCATGTCCCTGAGGGGCCTGGTGGGATAGGTCTCCACAAACATTAAAAACACGGTCAGCAGCAGAACAGTGGAGCATCTGAATGGAGCGGACGTACACCTAGCCCATAGCTCGTCTGTCATCTGTACAACGCATCAAGAGGAACACACTTTAATCATAAAACACATTGATAAGTAGATTGCATACAGTATGTGTGTTGCATCTATTTTATACACTTGGGTTTTACAGGGGTGTATAAATTCAGTTTTGGAACATTCAAATATAAGTTTGGTGGTATTCAATTGAAAATAGCCTAAATCCCTTTGAAACTCTACCATGGATAAATTAATTGTTTTCAGTAATTATAAAACATGAATTCAAGTTGTGATTGTGTATCCTAACAATCTGCACTAGACAGACCCAAGATCTGCTTGCGCAAACCTGCACTCAAACATACTCTCATACAGATGCACACTCATACAGTCACACACTTATACATACACACTTATATAGAAGCACACTCATACAGACACACTCATACAGACACACACAGTTATACTGTCACACACTCATACAGACACACACTCTTACAGTCACACTCATACAGACACACACTCATACAGACACACTCATACTGTCACACTCATACAGACACACTCATACAGACACACACTCATACAGACACACACACATACAGACACACTCATACAGACATACACTCATACAGACACACTCTTCCTGTCACACACTCTTCCTGTCACACACTCATACAGACACACTCATACTGTCACACACTCATACAGACACACTCGTACTGTCACACACATACAGACACACTCATACAGACACACAAGACCCCTCCTTTATGCCACTTTGTGCCGTCTGGCGCCTCCCCCTCGCCACACCTGCACTTCACGCTCATGACTGCTGTCTGTCCTGGCCCCACGGTGGTGGAATGACCTCCCGGTGGATGTCAGAACGGCAGAGTCTCTGACCTCCTTCAAGCGCAGACTGAAGACCCATCTCTTCAGGCTACGCCTTTCCCTCTCCAACTCACAATCACCGTGATTAGCCTTAGACCGTAATGGCACTTATGTATAGATATCGTTAATTGTATAGGTATTGTTGTATTCTAGCTGCCAACAGTGGTATGCTAGTTTGAAAGTTGATTGTACTCTTCAAGGGTTCTGAATTTCTGTATGTTTACACTAGGACTCGGAACTGTACTGTCCTCTCAGGTCCACTTTTGCACTTGTTCTTGTGTTTGATTTGCACTTTGTTGTACGTCGCTCTGGATAAGAGCGTCTGCTAAATGCCACGTAATGTAGTGTAATGTAACACACTCATACAGACACACACTCATACAGACACACTCGTACTGTCACACACTCATACAGACACACACTCATACAGACACACTCATACTGTCACACACTCATACAGACACACACTCATACAGACACACTCATACAGACACACACTCATACAGACACACTCATACTGTCACACACTCATACAGACACAGTCATACAGACACACTCGTACTGTCACACACTCATACAGACACACTCATACTGTCACACACTCATACAGACACACTCATACAGACACACTCGTACTGTCACACACTCATACAGACACACTCATACTGTCACACTCATACAGACACACACTCATACAGTCACACACTCATACAGACACACACTCATATAGACACATCACTCGTACTGTGCATCAAAGGTCCCCTACCAGCTCTTCTCTCCAGCCATGGCTTTCATGTCTTTTGAAAAGAGACTCTATAATGCTCTGACTGCAGAAACATCTTTCATCCCCCTCCAGATTTCAGCTTTTATGTTCATCCCCCACTATGCATTTGTTACACACATAATTTAATTTATGAAGCCATTAAAACATTTTTTTCAGTGAATTAGTTAATTTTATATCATTGCATAAAGGCTTTTTGCTTTTGGGTTAGATCTGCACTTGATCCTAGGAGTACCCTGTCTATCTTAATTCAAATGACTCCTGAAAACAAGGCTAGATGGTTCCTGTTGCCATTGCATGGTTTTAAATAGCCAAACAGGTAAAGGTCTTCTGAAAGGTTATTCCAATCTCGAGTGAATGACCACACATTCTAAATGATCTTAAAAGCTGCAGCCTCAAATTCACATTTCAAAAAGGCATTCAGGTACAGATACTAAAAAATAAAATGCACCAATTAAAGCACAAAATGAAATACACATTATTTATGAATAGGCTGTGTACTGTTGGTGATGTCAATCCTTCAATAAGAATGGCATAGAGCTGCATTTACAGTACACTCTAACACTCTGACAGAACAGTGCACAGCCTCTACATGCAATCCAATCGTACAGATGGACATTTACTTCAGCAGTTCAGGTTATGTAGTACACTCTAGGAAAAAAAGTTCCTTGGCTTGTTTTCATAGAAGAAACCTTTTCAGTTTTTATGAACATAAACATAAAAGCGGTTTGACAGTGAATTTGATTAATTTAAAAGCCTTGATCAAATCGCCTCTGAATTTCCTTTTACTGAGCTTGAAGAAATTAAGCATCTTCAGTGATTCCTCCTAACTGTAATCTTTTATACCAGGAAATAGTTTGGGTACCCATCTTTGAACCTTTTCCAGAGCCTCTATGTGGTATGGTCCCCAGAACTGCACACAAGACTATAATTCTTTATACTTATGGAACCCTCTATCTTAGGTGTGAAGTGTGAAAACTTGCAGACAAAGAACCATTTTCCCCAAAGAACCATTTAAATCAATAGGGTTATTCTATAGTACAGTTCCCATTTCAGAATCACTCCTACAACCTTGGAGTTACATGCCTACTGTTAGGTCCCTAGCCATTATGATACACTGACAACCAGATATATTTAAATATTCTTTAGACATTGCGTTGAGATTAAGACACATTTCAAAGCAGGATAGTAAACCACCAATCACATTTTCTATTTCTTACATTACAAGGTAACATCCACAAAACATGTTTGATTTGACTGGGTGCACACTCCCAAACATTTCCCAGCATGCTTTGTAAACACTGCTGGCTTTGTGCCTGTTTTCAATGTCCCAAGAAATATTCTATCTTTGGTTAAATTTTAAAGATTCAATCTGTTTATATATTACATTCCACATAATTTCCATTCATTCAACCCTGCAGATAGTTACAATACACATCACCAATTATAGGCCCAATTAAATTTACATCACAGTAGGTCACAGTACCTTTTTTCCCCACTGGGATTGAGGTGCTCAGAGGTGCTAAGATCTGTCTGTGCTGCGTTCTGTTGTCCTCAGAGGTGCTAAGATCTGTCTGTGCTGCGTTCTGTTGTCCCCACAGTCCAGACACCACAGGTAGGGGGTCGATAATATACCCATGGTGACCTGCGTCACTCTCCCCGAAGCACAGGTCCCCCCCCCCCACCCCCCTTTCTGTCTCGTCAAAACATCCCCCTTGTATGACACACAAGCACTCCTGTAACTACCGTATGACCCCGTAACCAACACAAGCCCCATTCTGGTCTACTCTTCAGAAATGGTCTGCCATATACAGACTGCTGATTGGAAATAGGAAACCAAATCATTTTGTGTGGAGGCCTAAAAACAGACCATTTCTAATTGCGGTATCAGAAGCACAATGCACCGTGGCCTGAAATTGAAATGCCTGTCTGTGGGTATACAATTAAAGAATGCGATACAGGACAGACAAGAGTCTTGGAGAGAATATGTAGTTCCCCACATAGCCCCCATTCATTAAATATGTTGACTGATTCATAATGGAGACTGCATTTAAAAAAAATAATAATAATCAAATTCCAAACTGTGCAGCTACATCTGATGAGAAAAAATGGCAGACAGAGAGCTACATTCATTTACTGAGATGAAACCATCAGTTTGAAAATGTATTTGTATAATAAGTTCAAAGAAACTAAGTAGGTCATTCAATACTCCTGCCCTCTTGTCTCAATTTTCTCAATTTTTCCTAATGAACTTAAGAAAGGGCTCCATTTTCATTATAAAAATAGGACACAAAATCAAGTTTTCAAAAGCTTAAAAGAAAGTTTGTGTTTGTGTAAGATCTGGCAAATCTGTTTGCTGAAAGACAGTGTCAAAACTAAGAAACATTGAATTTAATAATTTAATATGGTCCTCATTCAATTAAGATGTGTATTTGTGGAAAAAAAGGATTTTGTATACAGTATGAATAACTTAATTTAACAATAACAAGAAAAACTTTTCAATAATTTATATCTCAGCATTCCATTATCATTTGAATCTACACAATTTATCAGAAAAATACTGTAATCTGTCTGTCTGACCTCAATTACTTTTTCAGTCCCAGTTTCAGTCATTAATAGCAGGTTTTTGCATTGACATAACATGATAATAATAATAATAATAATAATAATAATAATAATAATAATAATAATAATAATAATACAAATAATAATAATAATAATAATGATAACAAATCATTTGTGGAACCTCAAACCACATCTTTAAATGTCATCGCGATAGGTCAGTTTGTGCAGGTAGAGCTTGTTTGTTCTGCTTTAATCTGGTTTAGCCAGCAGAGGTAGAACCGGTCCAAACCGGAACTCTCCAGTCTTTCCCTTCCACTGGCAGTTCCCCTCAGACCATGGAGGAGGTGCTGCTTCCAGATAACTTGCTCAGTATCTTGGGGGAGAGAAAGGGAGGGGTGTCATTTGTCTTCATTTGTACTCTGGGAAAGATAAAACAGAAAGGCTCAGGCAAAACTATGCACAAGAGGAACAATTTATCCAGTTAACTGAATAATATTGGAGGAACCACAAAGAAATTGCATGTTTATTTATTCATTTTTGTGTTCCATTATATTTTGTTATGTTTTTCTACTCAATGTATATATTTGTACATGTTTATCTTCTGCTTGTATATATTTAAAGTTGCACAAACAAACTAAAAACGAACAAACTAAATGTATTCATCATGTTTTAAATTGATAACTTGTTGACTTCATTTGCAAAGAGTATAATGAAGCCAAATTGTGAATTTAAGTGGGAACTATTATCATTGTTGGAGAATGATTCTTTGGTGCTCTTTCTGTGAATTATGTTTGACTACAACAATGATAGTAACAATAGGAGCCACAGTATCTCACCGTATTGAGAAATGGGAGGTTCACTAATGATCCAAGAAACTGGAAGGCCACTGGAAAAAAAGATCTGGAAATACAAGAGGAAATAACATCATGAGCTGGGAACAGAATAGACACAGTAACTTCACATTCAAAGTCAATTATTTTTGACATTTTCGTGGCAGGCAGTAACATCAAAGTAAGTTAGAGACATCTGTCTGGACGGTTGTCACAGATTTCAAGAAAATAAGGAAAGGAAAAGTGTTCAACAAGTCATCCAGCAGTGAATGTTCCTTGGTGAGTTCCTGAGAATAACACTGATATTCTCCTCTTTGCGAAGTCACTGTGAATAAGTGCATCTGCCAAGGGATTGTACTACAACGCTCTAAAGACTGGAAAAGGACGAAGAATTACACATGAATACGGCAGCCATACCTGCTTATACACAGCTATAATATGAATCATTATTTCTTCTCTGAGACTAATAGATATTCAGCAGTGGTGGAAAGCCCAGGGTTCCACATCCTGGCAGAATAATTATGCTAATTACCGCACGCAATCCAGGTGATTGGAACAAAACACTGGGGAGGACTTTCACTTTCTGAACCTGGAATTTTACACCTCTGTTCATCAGTTCAGTTGAGAGTGTGCCATTTCACAAACAAAGACAGGTCCTGACCCTCCCCACATCCCACGTCCCACTTCTCACATCCCCTGACCCCTGACCCACAACTCACTTGAACAGCAGGACGAAACCATAGGTCTCCATTACCATGCCCACCACAGGCCAGCGCATGAGCACTAGGGCCACACCTCCAAGAAAGAAGGAAGAGGCTCTGAGCTTTTGCCTTTGAAAAAAGAACATGGCCGTCCTCTGTAGGCCGATGATGAAAGCCAGACCAGTCAGAAACAAAACCTGAGAGAGACAGAGAGAGATGTGGGTTCAGAGAGAGAAAGAGAGAGAGAGAGGCAGAACCCTTACCTGTCACCTTTACCTGTAGATTCCACATAACACAGCATTCAGCAACTACAGCTTTGATATTGATATTCCATAGGACAGGGATAGCCAAGTCTGGCCCTCAAATCTAAATCCAGCCTTAACTGAACAATTAGTGCTGATTGGCCAGGCTTTCTTTACACCTGACTCTCTGGTAAAAGGAGGGTGGAGGAGGGTCTCGCCCCTCGATTTGAGCAACTGGACCATAGCGGCAAAACCACAGGAGATGGCTCTGCTCCCCTTGTGTGTTTTCAATATTGCTCTCAATATTATTGATGCACTTTGTTGTTTTTCATTGTCGGAGGATGTGTAGCTGCTAACATATCAGAATTTCCAAGTATCAAGGCCTCCGGCCCTGTAAAGTTTGGAGCAGCAGTTCAATCGGCAGAAACCTTCAGCCAGAGAGACCAGGGGTAAGTTCATCAGACTGCCATTTTGAAGCAGTTAACTTATTTGTCAGTTTGAGGATCTTGCCAGACTTCAGCACCTCAGAAGCTCCAGATTTTTGGAGCGTAATGTATCCTCTCTCAACACCTGCCCAAGATGCCAAAGGTATAAAGCCAAGGAACCGAAAATCCTTCTGTACACCCTAATGTCAACAGTGTATAACATAATACAGGGCTAGTCTGGAAAATACAAGCAAATTCCCCTTCTGAGATTTATGTCTGACAGCATGGTGTTTTTTATTGACGGATACTGTTGTCAGTGGGCCTGACCGTAACCTCAACAAAGATCCTTGCTAAGAGCCTATTGGCCCCATGCGACACTCAAAGCAGAATCCCAGGCAAAAAGAGCCCATTACTGTCTGGAAGAAATCTGGTGTATTTCCCCAAAATATTTCTGGCTCCTTTGGGTTTTGTCTCTCACCTAGTTACAAAAAAAAAGTGGACAGAAGAGTGTTAGGGGTGCATGAATGTTTGGTTTTGGGATTTTTTTTGTCACACTGCATGTTTCTACACTTATGCATATAGGGGCGGCCTGTAGTGGTTAAGGTACATGACTGGGAGACGCAAGGTCGGTGGTTCTAATCCCGGTGTAGCCACAATAAGATCCGCACAGTCGTTGGGCCCTTGAGCAAGGCCCTTAACCCTGCATTGCTCCAGGGGAGGATTGTCTCCTGCTTAATCTAATCAACTGTACATCGCTCTGGATAAGAGCGTCTGCCAAATGCCAGTAATGTAATGTAATGCATATAGCACGTCTAGGTCGGTAATAAAGAACTCTGCAACAAATCATGCTTGCATGATGTTGTCTAGACCCTGACGAACTCATTAAAACATAACATTTAGATAAACATTTCTTTAGTATATACTGTATGTGCATAATTAGGGAAACTATCTTTCAAACTGAATTTTATAAATGTTTCGGGGAGTCTTAAAGTCAAAATAAAGTTTTTAAAGTGGAAAATTGGTCTGTCCACTCAATGTAGTGACAGAATTTTACATTTATGACTCATTTTCTACATCTCAGACTCCCATTATGGAAATCCTGCAGTCCAGTAAGAGATAGCCACACCCAATCACAAAAAAAAATATTTTGAAAAAGTTATGCAAGGTCACAAGACTTTTTCATTTAAGTTTAAGGGCTGACTATAAAATGTATTTTTTGCAGCTGTCAGTTTTACCTGCATAGGCTACTGAGTGTATTGTAATGAGTGTCTTTTACTTCTAATGAAATGTCACTTGGATTTTATATATAAATTAAAATGACCTTCACTGCCTTTTCTTGACAAAAGATTTCTTTTTTAATTGAGTATTTTAATTTTAATTTCCCCGCTCACAAAGTTCAGAAAAGATTTGTCCTAGAAGCAGGTTGAATTTTCTTTTTCAGTTTATTTATCAATATATCTTTGTTGGAGAGACAACAATCAGTACTGCCCATCCATCCCGGTACTCATCATTACCGATATTAGAGGCTGAAAATTAACCAATCACAGACCATGCATATTTTTTTCTCCATGTATGGGCTATTGTTTGCCAAGAGAAAACCCCATTCCACAAAGAGATTTCCCAAGCTTACTGTATGTTATGGGAAGGATATGCACTGTGCTAATGTACCATGGCTTAACCTACAATTTACATGACCCACCCCTTACCCATAATCCCCTCTGTCTCTGACCCATCCAGTGTACAGAAAGGAAAGCTGTTCAATTAGTCATCTCATCCATTGCCCAGTGCCTGACAGTGTGCTGTGCTTTGTGTCGGTATCTGATAAGATGACTTACATTCCCAAATGCCAGCAAGACGGAGTCAAAGTACAGAAGCACCCCAAACAGCAGGAAAAACAGGCCGAACCCGGAGATTCCCACCCCGATCTCTGAAATCCAGGGAACAGGAGAGAGACAGAACACACTCAGGGGCTGGGAGAGCTGCCTTACTCTCTCATCTGTGTCCCCCGCAATTTAAACATGCAGTATATTCAATACCATGACCATATGCATGTACTCTGTAACAGTACTGTCTGCCACACCAGCGTAATCACTCTTATGACCAGGCCAGATAAAACCAAAAACATTCATGTCCGTGATGATTCTGGGTCTGCCTGTTAATTCAGAAACACGGTACAGCCGACCTACGTTCAATATCTAAATATTCCAGCCAATCTCAGCCATACTCATTTGTGCCTGTTCTGAAAAAACAGCACAGACCTATTCAAGTTACCCATATTAATTCAATTCAACAGCATATTCCAGTTAAGAAGGGTGCACAGATTTAGGCAAACCAATAGCATTGGCCTATGCTTGTTGAGTAGTATTTGTAATTTACCTTAACCAAATTCAGACATAAATCATACAGTTTAGTATCATACAATATATAATAAATAACGGCAAAATAATAATGATGAAGTAAAGCTTCATGGACAGTAAGCAATCCAAACACCTTGCTGAAAGGTATGAAGATGCCAGCCGGACCTTAGTTAGTTAATGGAAAGCACTCACTCTGAAACTCTGTGATAGTGAACATGGCCTCTCCAGTTCCTCTGTGTCCCACTGTCTCTGCACCCTGTGGGTTCCTCCTCTCGCAGCCTGACCTTTGAACCCCTGTTGCGCTTGCCCCTAGCGATCATTAACCAGACAGCAGGGGCCCCGGTAAAAAGGGGCGGGGCAGGGACAGAACACGGGCTGCCTTTGGAAGTCCAAATGGCAGAAAGTGCCTTGAGGAGCTATGACATCATTCGCCAATCAAAAGATCGTTTCCGACAGGAAAGAGCCAACAGAGCCTACACAGAATGAGTCATGAAAAATAGATACGCTCCATAAATAGGGCCACAAGCTGAAAGAAAGGTGAATCGGTGGTTATTCTTAGTTTTTTAAACATTCATTTAAATTACATTATAAAAAATGAATTATTTGGCCACACTTTACAATAAGGTTCATGAATTGGCATTAACTAATGTCGTTGTTAATATGAATTAGTGATGGACAAATACATTAATTAAGCCACTTTTCATGAGTTAATGCATTTTTTAACAACTAGCTAACATATTTTTACATGATATTATACATTAGCAAACCATAGAATGAACTTTTAGTTAGTTAGCAATGAACAAATACATCAACTTTAACAGAGAATAATTTCCTCTAGCTGGCCAATCAGGCTGGCCTACCTCTCGCTGTACTCATCACTAATGCCATGTTCCTTCAAAAGCTCTTTAAATGAACTTAATCAGCCTCTAAACAGTCTGTGCTGCTTTTCTCATTATTCAGCTCACAAGCCGCTGAAAACTCAAAAATTGCGTCTTTGTCTGGCACTTTACGCAATGCTCTGAAATAATCACACTGTGCAGGGCACTATGCAACAAACAGTTAGATTTATTGATTGATCATAGGGTAAAGGCCAAGAAGTTCAAAGGTCAAATACCACGACAGCCGTTTTGAGGGCATAAATTACACTGTCTTTGTGAATTTTGAGTCCTGGTAATGTTGCCTGTGAGGCTTTCACGGGCATTTGCCTGTGTGTGTGTGTGTGTGTGTGTGTGTGTGTGTGTGTGTGCGTGTGTGTGTATTTGTGTATGTGTGTGTGTGAGTGTGTGTGTATTTGTGTATGTGTGTGTGTGTATGTGTGTTTGTGTGTGTGTGTGGGTGTGTGTGCGCTCGTGTGTGTGCATTTGTGTATGTGTGTGTATGCGAGTGTGCGTGTGTGGCCAAAATTGACTTGGAATGCAATGTAGTGCCCTCTGGAGGTGAGGATATGATTTATGCATTTACGACTCCGGAAAATAAGGATTCTTACAAACCATAATGACTTTGACACCAGACTGTTTGCAATCGTTCTGTCTCATACACTGTAAATCTAATGAATTTTATGACAAGTGACATTTTTATTTCTCTTTGTGCATGATCCATCACTATGAATACATGTGGTTTAGCTTATCTTAATATCTGGACAGCTCTGAACTTTCATATTCATTTTTCACTTTCACATCATAGACAATTTGCCAGGCAACTCAAGACACCTTTCTCACAAAACAGGAAGTAGATTATGGGCCTAAATTGGAACTGAGGCCAATAACAGACATTTCCTCAAAAAATGTAAATATGTCTTGCACTTTTCATGCATAAAATGGATTCAGTTTTGTGTGGAGGTACAGCAACTGAAACATTGAATACCTCCACATAACCAGCACATAATTAACTAACAGTCTGGTATGAACTTTACCTAGAGATACAATCGTTTCCATGTAAAATTGGGATTCTGTAATTAACTACTTTGGCATGACCTACTGCCTTAGCCACTATTTGATCATAAGTCCATTTGATAAATAATGTCTCTGGACTGAGGGTTGTAGGTTAAAACCCCAGACGGCCTCTTTGCGTTCTTGATTAAGTGTCTTATTCTGACCTGCTTCAGTACATGTCCAGCTGTGTAATGGGTTGTATGTAGCTGTGCAAGCATGTGCTAAATGGCTAAAATATAAATCTAATGGAAGTCATGCTCAGTACTGTTGCTGTGTACTGACAGGCGTGCTGTTGGCAAATGAAATGCACATGGTGGCTTGTGCTTAGCGCCCTCTAGTGTACATAGAGACACTTATACCCCCTTGCTATTCTGAGATAATTGAACAAAGTGTGCACTTTTAACCTTGTTAGCAACAATAGAGCATTCAATAACTATGACATTATGAAACATATATCCTTAGAAATCCCTGAAAATACCAAGCCTAGGACTTCCGGTGATACGGGTGTCCAAACAAACTTTCTTGAAAAATCATACAACGTGCTCTAAAGTGAAAATAGCCAATTAAATGGAATATAACAAGAACCATAAAAGACAGGCATCCACTTTTTAATTTCTCCAAATAGATTTTATTAGTTTTAAATTATTCCCTGTGAAACAAACTAGCATTGAAAATGCACAGTACAGCTCGTGTTCCAGATATGAGCTCTGTTTATCTCTGTAAGATTGGACAGCTCTGGCAGAAGATCTCTCCACAGAAGACCCACAGTGTAGTACACACCCTTTCTCATTCATAACAAGGCCACACGATTGCTCCACTGCCCCTGGGATGCAGAAACCGCATCCACTCAAACATACGCTGGGTCGTTTCAATCAAGGAGGACCAATCACAGTGTTTTCCATAATCAGCCTGTTCACATTTGGATTACATTGCAGGCTCTCATCCATAATGTGTAATGTACCCTCAAGTCCTCAAGTTCATACTGATATACGTAATTAAAGGATATAAAATCATGTCATTTTCTTCTTCTATGTTCTGCTTATGTTATGGTAAACTGAGAGGGCTGTTCCATGCAATATCACTGGACTCTATTAGTGCTCTTTAAGCTTGTTTCTTCCAGAAGCATTAAATAAAGGATTTGGGGTAATCTATACTATATTTTTTGGCAAATGTGTATATATGTATAGAATCTGTGATAAATCACCCAGTTGAATAGCGGATCTATCAGATTCTACCTGCTGATAGTGGCATGTGCACTCAGTCCTCACCTGTACTGAATAACGTGCACACTTCAGACACAATCTGAGAACAATCTGACAATCCCAGGACCATATGCCCATATTCCTCATGAGTAATATTTTTGGCAGTGTTAGTTCATTTACCGTTTTACTCATAACAATTAAGACAGTAAGAACAATACGTTCGAGTGAGCAATCATTGCCTTAGAAAATACTGCTGGCTTCTCCTAAAAGCATCTAAACAAAAAGACAAAAATTATTTGTATACATTCGCTTTATTGCATGGACAAAGATTCCTAATGCAAGCATATTAATTTTGTGTATTAATTTCATTTTGCATAGTTCAAGCAGTTTATGTAACACCCCCTCCCCACAAATTGTAACACTTAAATGTAATGTTATGATATAGTTTACAACAAATATTTACACCAAACAATTAGTTAACTGAAGATTCAGCATTATATGCTACATTTAACCACACGTTTAATCTAGGACATTTGTTTGTTTTTGCATTTTTCTCCATTATCAATGTTTCAAAATCAACAAGACCTTTATAGTAATAAATAAAAAACCCATTATGCTTTAACTTTTAACAAGTCCAGTGAAAAGGCAATACTTATGTTACAAATGTAGGCCATTACCTTTTCTGGAGAATACCCATGCCTCTTAAAAAAAATATTTACTGTTTTGGGTTCAACTTATCCATCCTTTCACGAAACAATAAAAATAGAACTTTCTATTCCCCAAATCTCCGTTTCCCGATGTGGGGGTCTTTAAACTGCTTTAGTTGTATTTATTATTATTATTATTATTGTTATTATTATTATTATTATTACTATAATTATTATTTCTTTATTTTTTTATGTATTGATTTTTTGCTTGCTTGCCCTTAAATAAACTTGCATGTTAGCTTGAGGATAGATTTCCACATATAGAAACATACAATGCATTCTATAAGTGTGAGCGAATTACTAAAACGAGAGAGGGAGAGAGTGAGAGTGCGAGAGAGTGAGAGAGTATGGGAGAGAGAGAAAGAGTGTGTGAGAGAGTGAGAGAGAGTGTGAGAGAGGGAGAGAGTGTGAGAGTGTGAGAGTGAAAGAGAGTGAGAGGGAGCGTGAGAGAGGGAGAGAGAGTGTGATAGACGGAGAGTGTGAGAGTGTGTGAGAGAGGAGGGGGAGAGTGTGAGAGTGTGTGAGACAGAGAGGGGGAGAGTGTGAGAGTGTGAGAGAGAGAGAGAGGGGGAGAGTGTGAGAGTGAAAGAGAGTGAGAGAGAGAGCGTGAGAGAGGGAGAGAGAGAGTGTGTGATAGAGGGAGAGTGTGAGAGTGTGAGAGAGTGTGAGAGAGAGAGGGGGAGAGTGTGAGAGAGCGTGTGAGAAAAGGAAAATGTGAGAGTGAAAGAGTGAGAGGGAGCGTGATAGAGGGAGAGTGTGAGTGTGAGAGACTGTGTGAGAGAGAGAAGGGGGGAGAGTGTGAGAGAGTGAGAGTGTGAGAGTGAAAGAGAGAGAGAGAGCACAAGAGAGAGGGGAAATGAAGGAATGGTCTGAAGGCATGCTGAAGCAGCAGTGTGAAGATTTTTCTCATTGAAGAGAAACAAAGATAATTCAAACATGGAGGTGAAACAATGACTTGTGAGACAGGAAGTAGCTGGGGTGAGGTGAGGAAGTGACATGGTAGATGAATGAGAGGAATGTGCTGGTCTGCCGTGCAGCCTATCTGGGTCCATAGAGCATCTTGATCCCAACTCTCAACAAGGCAATGTATGGAGGAGATTATATTATATCTATTATCTAAAAATGCAGTTTTAAAAAGTTTGATTTGAAGGTGTAATATGGAATGGTGTGAAACTGTCAAAAAGGACATCCCATTGTATGGGTAGACAATAGAGAGCTTTGTATGGTCGTGGTCTGATATGTGTGGCAGTGCGGAGGACACGGTTAACTCCGCCGATGCACTGATAATGTAAAAAATAGTATGTTGTGTTTTAAAAAAATAATAAATTTTATCAACAGGAACATCTAAAAACAGGCAAGAGGCAAAGTCTTGCTGGTAATCTGAACTGTAGTGCATCCTTATCCAACATGTGCAAAGTGAAGGTGCCACCAAACCCCAACCCCAGCCGATGCAGTAAAACCCTGAATGGTTAAAAGGTTAAAAAATGATGAGGATAATTACACAGAGCGCTGAGATGAGTGTAGAGCATCTGACAGTGACAAGCCATTGGCCAACGCTGAGGAGTACAAACAGATGTTTTCACTAGCAGACTCACAATTCTAAGGTCACTTTTTTTTTTACCCCTTCATTTCAGTTTCTAAATATGCTTGTTTTTTCACACAAACGAGTATTAGGTACCGCTGAAGGAAAGTTCTAGTGAAAAACAACACTGTGAAAAGTCACAACAGTTTTAAGGTAATGGTTAAGTTGGACACACGTGTAACTATGGACGGCTATGGTTTGCTTTGAGTCTGTGAGTGCAGGCAGTTACTGGGAGGACGTGGACTTTAAAAACAGCGATGGGGCCGAAGCGAGCCCTGCGCTAACGGAAAGGAGGCCAACATGTGTCCAAGTGCATTCCTGCTGAGCACAGGGAGTTTCAGCACAGAGTGGTCACCCTGACATTTCGGGATAGCTGTGCCTGATCCTGATGGTGGGTCAAAGCCTGGCTGGAGAACCCCCCAACTGGAGGTATATCAAGTTCCCAGGAGGCAATTTCTCCGGTCAGTCCAGTCCGGTTTAATCCGGTTTATTGGGTTTGAAACAAAGAACCTGCCGCAAGAATACACACGTCTGCTTCCGAGACGCTTAACCAAGTCCATCCTGCCATTTCACAAAACGTCAACTTTCAGCTTAGACCGGCAGCTGGCTCAGCCTCACCTCCTCCACAAACGTCCGCACGTCCCCGAACCCTCGTCGAGCTTGCATCTTCCATCTGCCCCGCGCCATCCACGGGCCTTACATTACTCCCACAATCCATGTTTGTATGTATGAGATGCCCCAAGCTGTTCCACAAATTGCACCCTGAGCTGGGATACTGAACCACTTCTGAAGTGACTGGGAGAATAGGCATTCTGCTGTAAACAGGTCCTCCACTGGCTAGTTTTAAGCATTATAAACCTTCTGGCCGCTTCGTACTGAAGGACACGTCTCTTCCCATTGGCTGGGCATCTTTGAAAGGCTTTGACAGAAGAGACAAAGGCCTTGCGTGAATGTCAAAACGGGCAGCAGTAAAGTCGGGAAAGTGTGGCCACAAAGGAGGGAGGATGCAAGAGCACCCCCTGCTGGCTGGAGGCTGGCACCTCCAAATCCTCAGCACATTGGTGTTTGTGATAAAGTCATATTGAAGTACAGCCAAAGAACCTCCAAACATGTTTTATATTATCTTTCTTTCAGTCATACAATAACCGATTGAAAAAATATACTCTTTGGGGAAAGAAAACAAAATCTCTACTGTCTTTACGTCGGTAAGCTCTCCGAATGGCGTTCCTTTGAGCTTCACTGTAACCAAACCCTGAAACACTGGAGAGAGAAAGAGATAGAGAGAAATCATCATTATTATCATTTCATAAAAACAATATGTTGTATTTTCATAACTGCCAATAAGATGATGGATGCTTGCAATATCCTTTATAACAGAAGGAATGTACTATGCTTTGAGTAAGAAAACAGAAACAGAACAACCTAAGGTAATGGTTAAATTGGACATGATATCATATCTGCAACCTAATATCATATCTAGTATGAGTGCAGGTGATTATTATTAGGTAATAGTTATAATATCGTAATTAGGTAATTTTAGTGGTTAAATACACCTGGGCTTTAAGGCAGTGGCTCACCCACATGGTAAGAACAGAATGAATAAGGGGCGATGCCCATGGTTAGTTACACACACTGTATTATGTGAGCCCTGCTGATTCTGGAAAAATTGAAAGGCTGTTGTGAAAGTCAAGGGAGTCGTTGCAACAAGGCGAGAACATTAAATAAAGGGCAGAGATATTGAAAATGATTGTCATCATAAAATAAACTGGCAAAGCCTCTGTAAAAACTTTGAATCATTTACAATGCCCATGTGTCTCATAGGAGCTCTGTTTTTAACCAAATAGCAAGACAAAAAATCAAAACAGAACAAAAATGTATCAAAACAATTTCTGCCAACTGCAAGATTAATAACAGCGCAACACTAAACACATTGTTCAAACTTCAGATCTTTCCATTTTAGATATAAAAGGTTTTACAGGAGCTGGATTACCATACGGTGCTTTTTAGTTATTTGTTAATATTTGTTAATCATTTAAATACGGCTGAATTTAAATGATTACTTTATTTTTTAATTACTTTATTCCTTATTCAAACAGGTGGTCTCGTTGAGAGGGACCCGTTACAACAGAAACAGAAATAAAAAAATCAACAGACAAAGATACTCTATGTGAAACATACATTAGCCAGGAGAACTCACCTGCGCACACTCACACCTTCATGAACTGGGGCGAGTCGAAGTTGAGGTCAGCGGAGGGGGAGGGGGCCAGGCTGGAGGGGGAGGCGGAGGCGATGGAGGCGCACTGGGCTGGAATGGAATGGAATGATAATGAAAATAAAAAGAGAGAAAACAAAAAAGAAAAGTGCAAACTGATACTGGCAAGACACCGTTGCCAGTTGATACAGCTGAAGCAGTGACGCCGTAAGACCAGCAGGGGGAGTGTTTTGTTTTGTTTAGTTTTTTTACTGCAGGAGGAGAATTTAATCTAAAATAACAATAGAAGCCCGTCAGAATCCCCAAGTTCAATAAATATTTCAGTAATAAAACAGTACAACATGGAATCTTATCAACTAAATATTATAAAACTTTTGATTGCAGATGGAAAATTCCATCTAAAGGACGTGAATGAATGAGTGACATGGGATGAAAAACGAGGTGCAGTGTTTCACGAGGCGTGACAAACAGCTAAAGCTCATTCTGACGCCTTTCCAAACCTCTTTGGTAAAGTAATAAACTGCCCGAAATGTTAAATACTGCAACGAACAGGAGGCCCAGAACTAGCTTTCAAAATATCTGTTCTTCTCTTCTGCCCACATTGAAATAATTCCATTATGACTGTTTCCCACATTATTACGCTTTAGATTAAGTTTCACAAAGTGAATTTTGGATGGAAAACGTGGAATACTTCAGGAAGTGGGCTCTAAAGTCTACATTAATCTTATTGGACCAGGGCAGAGCCTGGGGTTAAATGATCAAACAGGGAACATGTCCTACATTTATTCCGTTTAGAAAGTAATATAATTAATTCACTCATGTTATAAATCAATGCAAGTGCCAACAGAAAGGAGCATCATTAATGAACAGATATTAGTCCAGACATTTCCTGACATGGCTCCAATCTGTGACCAAAGTATGATCTCCGTCTACACCTTGAGGAATTAAGGTGTGTGGAATGTGCTATTGCTTGTCAGTAATTTGCCAGGAGTGGCCAACCGGGAGAAATTCTGGAAGTGTGTTCTGGTATCGAGCTAATAATCATGATCTAAAGATTTTAGTTCATGATTATTACTATTAGTAGTTACTATTAAATAGTTTTTATTAGCCTTAAGGGCATTGAAGTTGACTTATAACATGAGCCAAATTATTAATTATTTTATATTTGGTAAAAAAGTTGTGAAAAACAACATTGTTGTTGTTGGTGTTGAAGTTGATATTTAGCTTTGCTTGGGCTAACAGCCTTCAGTCAGAGTCTGTGTGGAGTTGGCGAGTGTGCAGGCCCTGCTATGAGGCGTGGCTGGCGGAGGGGGGGGAGCTGGGAGCGGGGGCAGGGTGCGCCCCTGGCGGGGCCTCCTCGGAGCCGGGCGGGGGGGTGGAGTTTTCGGCTTCCTCACCGGACAGCAGCCGGCTGCGTCGGGACGCCTCGGCAGCGAGCGCGCAGGAGATCTCGATCCGCTTCTCCTCCTCGTGAAGCTTCTGCTCGTGGTCCGTGTGCTTCTCCGCCGGGCCGTCCAGCAGGGGAACCACATTCTGCATGCTGGGAAACGTAGTGAGGAAGGGTTTCTGACACAGGAACCTTGCTCAATTACTCACTTTAAACTTCACTGTTCTCACTGAGGGAATTCGTTTTGCAGCCTCCAAAAAAAAGACATTACAACAGTCATCATTCGACAAGTCCGTAATCACTTTAGGCTGCTCGCTACTGTAATACATAATGCATAAGACAGCTTCCGTGTACAGCTTTAGTGAGTTGTTAGCATGACTTATTCACTTACTTACAACATAGTGCAAAGATGAAAACACTGCAAGATAATTACTACAGCACGGCAGCCCCAGAGAAAAACATTCTCCTGCCAATTAATGTATACAAAACCAGGAGGCCAGATTAGAAAGTGATTAGACAACTGAAAATGGCCGCCTCAGCCACCTTGTCCAATACGGTCAACTGTCACTCATAAAGCTTCAATATAGTTAGTACTGTATAACTATGCAAATCATAGACCTCTCATCAAATATAGTTGATCAACTTTCTCCTGCCAGATGTGGCCTACTTAGTGTTGCCATTAATTGATACAGAGTTCAGGAGGAGAAGGAAGGGGGTAGGAACAGGCCGTACTTGGATTTGGCGATGAGTGTCTTGATCCTCTCCACCTTCTTCTCCTTCTCTCTGAGCTCCTCCGGGCTGAGGGGGGCGCTCGGCTCGATCTCCAGATACCGCTCGGAAATCAGAACCTTGTCCGGCGCTGACAGCTGTGGATCGGGAGGAAGACTGAGGTCAGGAGATACGTAAGCGTGTTCTACGATAAAATAAAATTCAGCCCAGTGGTTTTATTGGTCAAACGTATCAGTGAGCACAGAGCAGCCACAGCTAACATCATCCACATCGCCCAGTTTGGTCTTTGGCCATTGATCAACCTATTTAAGCTCTAATTTCATATGCCTGTCAAGTGTAGAGCCATGCAATGTTTTTGAAAATGGCTGCAGATTTCAAGGTAATCTCTTTCACAAAATGACAGAAGAAAAGGTTAAATAATTATTGTTATCATTAAAGTTCTCAACTGAAAAATACAGCTCAAGGTAGGTTTTGAAACAGCTGGTAGCTGGTAGCTGGTTGACAAGCTATCACTTCAGACCAGCTCTAGCTAGTTGACTAGCTCATACCCAGCAAGAACCGGTCAATTGTCAAGCTGGAGTGATAAACCGGGCGCCCGGTACGCCTCACAGGCACGGCGGGAGAAGCACACCTCTCTGTTCATATCCGTATTGTAGTCCGTTTCCAGCTGCAGTCGCCGCAGACGTGCGATCTCTTCCCGCGGTGACTCCACACCTTCCCCTCGCACTGCCGCCTCCAGATCTTTGATGTCGACCTCGTGGGCCGTCAGCCTCCGCCGAACCTGAGCAGAGAAGGGGCCAATCAGCAAGGGCCAGGGCTCGGCTTGTGGCCAATCACACTTAAGCATGAGCGGCGGTACTGTGTCCTGATGCGGGTTCGGCACATGTATGTGTCACAAGTCAGAGATTTGTTTGAGCCCAAAGTGGGATTTGAAACCCGGCCTCTCACTCACACCAAAAATTCCACAGACAAACGCATTACCAGTCAGCTAAAGCCAAGAACGCCCGTAGCCAAGGGCAACAGTGATTTTGAATTTGAGGGTTACATCATCAGAGAGTGTTGTCACAGTAACCTGTTATGGGGTCTTTGCTTCATCACACCTCACTGTGCATCACTGCACTCTCAGAAGAAATGGCCCTATCTAGTTGAAGGGTTCTTCTTCTTTGTCTGGGAGCTTTTATACTTCAGAACTATGATAGACTGTAAAGAACTAAGAAGGGTTCCTCTGTGGCAGAGGTGGGCAACAGGGGCGCTATCAGTCTCTGGTTTTCATCCAACTTCTAGTCTTAATTACTGAATTAACCCTAATGTTTACACCATCTGACATTTTAGATACATTTCACGATAAGTGCATGAATGACAGGCAAAAACTGTTCTTGTGTGCCAATATGAAACGTTTTACTGTGATCTAATCTACGAGTGAACTCGTGTTGGTGTTTACAGCCAATTAGCTCATTTAGCCATGGTCATTTTTGGGAGCAAAAACCTGCAAACACACTGGAATGGCCCACTCCTGCTATGGAGATGACCCAGAGAAGCCTTTATCCGTGAGAGTGCGGGGAACACGCACCACTCTGTAGTTGGTGGTGGGCTTGAAGCTGTCTGAGCCCAGGTTGAGGCTGCGCCGCTTGTCCCTCATGGAGCTGCTCTGGTTCCTGCGGATCCTCTCGTTCTGCTCCTCCACGCTCATCCGGGACTTCACCTCCGCCGGGAACACCGCGCTCTTCGGCCTCTCCTGGGACCCACACGGAAACACTCCGCCTCTTACCACACCTGTCACCTGACCCATCACCTGTCCCATCACCTGACCCATCACCTGACCATCACCTGACCCATCACCTGACCCATCACCTGTCCCATCACCTGTCCCATCACCTGACCCATCCCAACCCCCCTCTTCCTCACTGTGCAGTACAGCCACCATCCATTACAGGTATTTATCCAAAGCGCCTTACAGTTGATTAGACTAAGCAGGGGATAATCCCCGCTGGAGCAATTCAGGGTTAACAGACCTATCATCTGAATGGATCTTATCATGGCTACACTGGGGCCTGAAGTCATGTACACATTTTCTTAAATGTTTTCAATGCTTAACTATTCAAGTAAACTCAAGTTTATTGAGCAAGCACAATTAAAAATGACTGAGTTTGACAAAAGTGTTGTACAGCCTTAATTAAAAATACGTTAAATAAACATTTATTGGTAATTACGAACCCTGGTAATGTGTCCATTGGGGACCTTGCCGTTCCTGCGGGGTACTGGATCGTAGGATTCCTCTGTGGGGGACTTTGTCCGGGGTGGGACAACACCGACTGCTCAAAGACACAAAGAACAGCAGTGGATCAGATGACAACAGGAGTTGTGTAAAACTATGGTCCTAATAAGATACCCTATTGACAAGAAACAGCTGGTAGATGGTTGACCAGATCAGACCAGCTTCAAGCTCAACAAGGTGTATCTGATTGACCAGCTCCGGCAAGCTGCCAAAACTAGCTGGTTGACCAGCTCATACCCAGCAATACCAGCTTATGACCAGCTGGAATAGTTGATTTCACAGCAGGGTAGCTCATGGGAATGTGTGCTTTTGAAACAATGGGCACACCAATGGGCTTTTGAAATGGCTTTGCCTGACACAACGGTAGACGTCGATTTTGTGCATTACCTTTGTTTGTGTTGGCTTGGCGCTCCTGCTCTGACTCTGGCCGGTCACTGCTGCTGGCCTTCTCCCCCGGCGAAGACTCGGAGCGGAAACTGAATTTGTGCTGGAAGACAGAGCAGGACGTCGTCTGTGTCAGACGATGATCGCTGGCACAAGAACGACTCACGAAAAAAACACACACAGCTCCAGGGCATTGAGAACAGGCTTCCCAACACGCCATCCAAGGGAAAATGTGCTTCTGACAGTTATACTCAGTGGTCAGATGCTACACTTTGCTATATTTACCTAAACCCTGAAGTTTTGTACTGTGTTTAAAATACCAATTATAAAGGATGAATTAGTAGATTCACTGCAGAATATAACTTGGAATATAGTATAGGTAGCCCACTTCAATGCCTGAATGCATTTCAGTATAAAGTTCACCATACACAGAGCAGACAACACATTACTGACACTGAACAGCAAGCAGGGAAAATGGGGGGGGGGGGGCGTCCAAGGCTGTAAAGACTCCCCTCCAGCCGCCCTGTAACAAAAAAAACCAAAAACAACCCAGAACCCAGGAACCACAGAAAAAGGATTCTTTAGAGGCCAAGACTCTAAGGCTGAAATCACTGGTACTGACCATGGACCATGGTCGTACAATTTGATCAACTAATTTTTTGTAACCAAACTGCATCTTTGAGACTCAGTGAAGGACAGTGTGTGAACAAGGTTCACCCAATGCCAGACGCCTGGATTCATTTTTGCTATTTTGGGGGTTCAGGTCTGGTGTTTGCCGTTCTGCTACTATGTAAAGTATCTTTGAGACAGCCTTCTGTAAAAAACACTATACAAATAAAAGCATTTTCTCACAGAGTGAAGCGCTGTCTGTGGTTTCTGGGCTGAGCTGGCAGGAGCCTGATGATTGGAGAGGGGACGCAGAGATGGAGGTTGAGGAAGAGAAGCAGCAGGAGGAAGAGGAGGAGGTGAAATGTTAACAGCAGACGAGGAGGGGTGGTTTGGGCAGGATGGAGGGTGACGAGGGCAGGGGGGTGAATGGAAGGGGCCGGTGGTTATAAGGGGGAGGGGGTGGGGGGAGACCGCAGCTCCTGGGGGGTGGAGAACAGGTGGGGGCTCTCCACCTTTGGCAGAGGTACCTGTTGGCGGCGCGTCTCCCTGGTGTAGGCGTCCTCAGAGCTGCCCGACAGCAGGCCCACACTGTGGAGCCAGACGGGGCTGTCGTAGGGCAGGGGGGGGACGGAGGGGGGCAGGGGGGAGGAGGGGGTCTCCAGGGGGAGGTAGGATTTAGGGAGAGGGGGCCGCGGGGGCCCAACATCCTACAGCAACCGAGAGGAGAGAAAGAGAGAGAGAGAGAGAGAGAGAGAGTGATAGGCAAGAGAGGGAGAGAGGGGGGAGAAGGAAGAGGGATAGAGAGGAGAGAGAAAAGAGCGGGAGAGAAAGAAAAAGATAGAGGAGAGAGAGAAGGAGGAGGAGGCAGGAGAGAGAGCGCTGTGCATTAGGAGGTGTGGTGAAGCCAGGCAGAGAGCAGAGGATCATGGGAAGGCTTTGAGGAATGGAACTCTCAGGCGTCAGTGAGCTCGAGGTCGTACTCCTCGGACACACTGATTGGACAGAGAGCTATCCGGAAACATCATGCACTTACCACCTAATTCAATTTCCATTAGTCGTACAATGCAGTCTGCAGAAAATGTAGACCTGGGATTTTATTTTATCTAATTTATTTTCCTGAAATGAACATTTGCTATGCTTGCGTCATAATGACGAGCTCCCTCTTCAAGGGGTCTGGCTCTAGATCAGAGGATAGTGAAAAATCCAGTCACACTAGCAGGAATGGACAGTAAGCACACACATTCTCTCTCTCTCTCTCTCTCTCTCTCTATCTCTCTCTCTCTCTCTCTCTCACACGCACGCACACACACACACACACACAAGTGGATGTAATACAGTGTAATGTAGCTTACTGTAAGGTAATGTGGTGTAGTATAGTGTAATGTAAAGCATAGTACTGCAGTGTAATGCCGTGTAATGTAAAGCAGTGTACTGCAGTGTAAAGCAGTGTACTGTAGTGAATGTAAAGCAGTGTAATGCCGTGTAATGTAAAGCAGTGTACTGTAGTGAATGTAAAGCAGTGTAATGCCGTGTAATGTAAAGCAGTGTACTGTAGTGAATGTAAAGCAGTGTAATGCCGTGTAATGTAAAGCAGTGTACTGTAGTGTAATGCATGGCTGCTCACCTCGGCGCTCAGCGGTTTGGTGGGGGACGCCTGGGATCCTGAGACGGGGGAGAAGGGGCTCAGGGGGCTGGTGAGGCTGACCGAGCTCAGAGGGCTGGCGGGACTGTTCGTGCAGAAGGAGCCGGAAGCCCCACTGGTCACTGGGAGAGAGAGAGAGAGAGATCAGTCAGGGACAGCCCTCTATACACTCATCAGACCTGGGTCAGATATGTAATTTTTCTGATTTAAATACTTGAGCAGATAGTGTATGGTGTACTGAAAAACTGCAAGCCCCACCTTCTGGTCTGTGCCTGTTAGAGTCAGTACTGTTTGCATGTCAGTATCTCTGTGTCTGATGGTGTCAGTACTGTTCATATGTCAGCATCTGTGTCTGATGGTGTCAGTACCTCTGTGCTTGGCAGTGTCTGTGCCTCGTGATGGGTTGTTCTTCTGCAGTCCCTCCAGCACGTCCTGGATCCTCCAGAACTCCTTATGAAGATGTCTCTGCAGTAGCTCATTCTACAAAGTGGAAGAGTTAAGATACTGTCGGCTTAGTGAAGATGAAATCGCTCCTGGTGTCTGTTTCACAAACAGGATAACTGAGTAAGCCAGATAACTGCACTGAGTAAAACCCAGAGCAGTTCTTTGTACTTCAGTCCATGTTCCAGATTTGGGGGTGGTCCTGGGTTATCCGGCTATCTAACAGGTGAACAAAGTTGTGAACTCTGTTGAACTCTGTTGTGGAAGCTCTTAGCTCTGTAGTTTTGGTTTACCATGTAAAATTCACTTTTTGAAAGTCACCTTGGCTAAAGGCATCCTGCAAAGGGCTACACTGTAAATTGGATTGAGTTGTGTCCAGTTACTAAGGCTTCAATTTTTCTGCCCACTTTCAGCTACTGAAATAGCGTGCTCACACACTTGCTTGCATATACAGAACACCCATGCACATACACACACCACTCACATACGATTCTATCAAACACATTGCTATGCCGACACATTTATTTTAACTGTCCACTCTCTTGGAAATCATCTAAAAAACAGAATAGTGGAATTGCAGGTACAGCAACGTGTCTAGTAAAACCATACGTGCACGTGTGCCTGTGTACAGTTTTACCAGACCCATTGCTATACCCACAAAAACTATTTTCTTCAACTGTCCACCATTTTGGAACTAAATTGTGAAACAGAATAGTAAACTTGTACCATTCCTGATCTTCCTGATTCTAATGTTCTATCTGCATTCTGAGTAGTTTTGAGATATTGTGCTTTAAACACAGCAAAACCCAGGGCAGTTCTTCATAGATCAAAATGACAGACACCCTAAAAGTACTCTGAATCTACAATTCAAAAATCGTATCAAATTACCCTATTTAAATTTTTATGACACCTACTTTTCTGACTTTTTCAAAATGTCAGTTAGAAGTTCCAAAGGCAGGAATTATTGGCAGAGAATACCCTAGAATGGGGGAACAACTCCCGTTGTCTCTGGAGAGAACCGCACGAGCGCATGCTCGGAGCATACAGCGCCGTTTCCTGTCCTGCCCACACAAGCCCTGCTTCCTAAAACATCTCCATCTGCGCTGGCATTGTTTGGGCCCCTGAAGAGCCCCATTGAGAACAGGGCCCGTCTTTTACCGACAGAACCACGCTCGCTCATGCATTATTGAGCCCCACAAACCCGGCCATGACCAACATGAATATTGTGCCTTTGCATTAATGATGACGGATGAATAATGCACGCTGCTTTAATTATTGATCCTAAAAACCTTTGACTTAAGTGCAGGCGAGCTGTGCTCAGCCTACCAGAGCAATAAATTCAGTGTTGCATTTGATTATATGGAATAGGTATTGAATTGATTTTAATTTCAACATAGCAGAAATATCCTAATTTATCAAAACAGAACAGGGATTGCTGGAGGCTCATAATGATTATTTGATTCCGGTGATGTGGTATGTGTTGTGGTATGATTGATAGACCTTCTGAAATATTGTAATAAACATCACATAATGTCACTGGAGGAATTAGTACTCCAGTTACACAGTGTTTGATATACCGGCAGGAGCATGACTGGGGTCCTGATAACAGAGGGGTGTCTACATACCTGCCCACCAGCATTCAGCTGTTCCCAGAGGTCACCATGGACTGCGTTGACCTCGTCTTCCAGCGCTTCAAACTCCATCCTGGTGGTGGTCAGAGCCTAAAGCCACAAAAAAGGATACCTTCTGGTTTCAACAGCCAGGGATCCTCAAAGCAGTGAAGTATGAAGGTTAACTGAGCTTGTACCCTCAAGGTTGAATCCTAGATAGGACCCTTGAGCAAGGTACTTAAGCAACTTTAATTACTTCAGTAATCAGTATACACCCAGTGAGTAATTTCTTAGGTAGACCTAAACACCAGCTGGTTAATGCAAATATTTAATCAGCCAATCATGTGGCAGCAACTAAATACATAAAAGCATGCAAACATGGTCAAGACTAGCTGTCGTCCAGATCAAAAGTCAGAATGGGGAAGAAATGTGATCCAAGTGACTTGGAATGATTGTTTGAGTATCTCAGAAACTGCTGAACTGATTTTCACGCAAAAAGAGTTTGCAGAGAATTGTGCAAGAAACAAAAAACATCAAGTGAGCAGCAGTTCTGCGAGCAAAAATATGTTGTTAATGAGAAATGTCAGAGGAGAAGGGCCAGACTGGTCAAAGGTGATGGGAAGGTGACAGTAAAGCAAATAACCACACATTAACACTGGTATGCAGTCATATATTAAAGATGTTTTCAATGGAAAAAATGTTTGCACAACACTATTTCTCAGAGTTGCGCACCACTAGAATTTAATGTCGACGACAACGTCATACTTTGCCACGCAGTGTTGGTTGAACATCCAGATGGATTTTTTTTTTTTTTTCAACCAGGCACCTTCAAGTCTTCCCAAATGTAAACATCAGCAGATTGGTGCCTCGTTACCATAGAGACAACAGAACCCTCCCGCAGGCCTTTGCCTAAGTACAAATGCAAAACATCGTGCAACACTTTCTGTCTCACGACACCGGTGGAAAGGATTGTGTGAGGAAGTCTAAACCAGGTTGAAGCCTCATTGCAAGACGTGTACCAGGCACCGCAGTGCCTCTGCGATGTCCCAAAGACTCACGCTGGAGGCCTGAGAGAGCTCTCCCCGGATGTTGATGAGCTGGTTCTGCAGGGACTCCTTCTTCAGCTGCAGCTTGTCAGTCAGTGTGGGCTGAGCTCGGTACAGATCCAGTTCCTGATGAGTGGAGACCAGCGCCCCCTCCAGACTGTCCTGAGAACAGCACAGCAAAGCCAGCCCGGGGGTGAGGAGGAATGTGGTCTTACTGAATTAGGGGTGGCCTCTCAAGCTCAAAACCTGGAGGGCCGCTGTGTCTGCTGCTTTTTCATGTGTTCCTCCCTGCTGGAAAATCCAGCAATGAACCAGCTCAAAATTAACAAAACATGGCTTGACTGGCCAAACCATGTTGAGTGGGGAGCTGGTTTGAGCTGGTCAAGCTGCTATCAGCCATTTCAAAACCAGCTTGAGGCCTTCACTTGCTGTAAGTGAGCAAGTAATTTAAGTCATGGACTGGCTAAAGAGTCTACACACCTTGCTTCAAAGGCCTAAACTGGCTGTTTGTTGAAAGGAGATCACAAAAACCAGCAGATACTGCAGCCCCCTGGGAGTGGAGTTTGAAACCCCTAATTTAAGATGTCTAGAGAACAAAATTCCATTGTGTTTGTGTGCTTTTTAGCAACTGAGGAAAGGTGACAGGTGAGAGGCCACTAGAGGTCAGAGGTCAGAGAGGATGGGTTACCTTGTCCAGTCGCAGACGGTGGACCACAGCCTCCTGATCCTTCAGTATCCTGTTCTGTTCACACAGTCGGCCCAGCAGTTTCTGCATTAAAACCAGAGAAGAAGAAGAAAGGAAAATAAAACAGAGACAGAAATAAACATAAAGGCAGGGAGGAAAAGAGATTGAAAATGATACAGTACGGGTGGAGATAAGAGGAATATTTTCAGTCACACCAAATGACAAATGGTCCACTTCTTATCCTTTCAAAATGTCAGTTCTTTGAAGCACGCAGGGACATATTTATAACCTTGGAAATAAATACTTGTGAAGAAGAACAGAGATACATGGGCACTGTGTGAAGTGAAATTTGATGATATTAAATATTGAGTGAGAGTATAAACGGTAGGCATGTGAAATGCCCTGGTATCACACTCCCTCAGCTGCAGTAAAGAGAGCCAAAGGAGGGGAGTCTTACGTTGATCTCCATCTCGTTGGCCTTAAATGCTGGGTGCATGTCTCTGTAGATGTCGTGGAATGGTGGTGCCTGCAGGAAGAATAAAAGCACGTGACTGACTGACAGCACCCAGAAACCACACTCCTGATATTCCCAGCTGTGTTTCTTTGTCTCCGCTCTGCAATCTTTACAAAATGTGATTTTTCCATAAGAATTGAGAAAATAGCAAACTAATGTGATGACGATTAAGTACGAACAAAGGATCTTCAGTAAAAAGAAGAACTGTTTATGTTATAATCAGAGTTTAACTATCCAAAAATCAAACAAGGAGGAAAAAATTAATTGTGAAGGAACCATGTTTAAAGATGACTGAGCCACCCTCCAATGCTGCCTTGCCCTTTAACCTTTACCCTTCTGTGGGTTGGAATGAAGGACACATGCATCACAGCCACACCTGGGTCAATATATTTGGGTCAACATAATTGTTGTGGACTCAAATACCTTTTGAAGCTTTACTGACTCTGGCCAATCGGAACCTTCTGGTCCTCATGGTTAGCTCAATTGCACCAGGCAAGATCAAGCGAGCACAGAAAAGTATTTGAATTCAAAACAATTACATATTTGACCCAGGTCTGATTACACCAAGATGCAACAGGGTGGTGGTGGTGGTGGTTTGGCAAGGAGGGAGCAACCAGGGCGGGGGGTGGCGTGGGTGTGTGATGGGGCAGTGCAACATCAACAAAGCCAGGCTTCAAAAAAAACGTGAGAACGTGATCATGTGACATCAAAGGCAATAAACCACCAGATAACTCAAACTGCCATCGGATGAAAAAAGGAAAATCTGTGCCGAGGGTGTATGGATCTAACATACGGTCTAGCATTCCCATGCTACATCGACAGAGAGCAGAGAGACGCAGGCTTTGTCTGGGGTTGAGAGGCCTCAGGGACTCCTGACCCTGTCTTTGAAAGCAGGGCTGAGCAGAGCCTATTTATGTATTCCACAAACACTCGACACATTCCCCTCAGACCTGCTAGGACTGGAGGTGTGACGTCCTGCTCCAATGAGTCCAGTGATCTTTCCAGAAAAATATTTCTGAAAAAATATGCAAAGGCCTCCATTTTGTCACAAGTTGAATAATTCAAAAAAAGGAAATCTATTATTCATCTGAAGGTTTAATTCACCTATGCTTCATCGAACAACTAAACTGAGACGCTGTGCCCTGCTGCAGTGCAGTGAACAGCTGTGGGTGGGTACCCCCCCACCCTCAGGACTGGATCGTATGACTTTGGGAGTGCGTTTCGGGGAGGCGGGGGGGGACCAAGCCTGCTTCTCTGTGTCTCCTGCTCCTCTCTTACTTGCGAGTAGAGCTTTGCTCTGGGTGAGGAATTCTCCACCATTCTGGTGACCATGCTGATCAGATGATCTCCCTCTGTCACCTGGGCGTGAAACACACCTTCTGTCAATCTCCAGGCTCCGCCGCCTGGCCAGAGGGGCCTGTGTCACTGATTTAACCCCCTTTAAACCCCGTGGGGGGAGTGTCCTCTCATCCTTCACCGGAGAACTTGACATTCAATTTCCTCTTAGCCTCTACACAGTTAAAAAGGCAACTTGGGCCACCGTGTGAAAAATGTAAACACTAAGGGACAGTCTTTTTCTGAACGCACTGCACATTTTAAGGGCCATCACTATTGAACTCACAAGGGGTATGTCAAACTAAATGTTTCCTTGGGTTCGCCATCAAACACTTATTGACTTTTACTGGAAAATTACAGTTGAATTCATGATCAATCAGTTTTGTGCTGTAAATGAGAAGTTTAAAGCACATTCTACTGACAGAAAAAAAATAGATGTCCTTCATTAATGGCCAATCTTAGATGTGCATTAAATAATCCTCAAATCTAAAGGATCCAGAGGAAAATGGGTCCTCCTAATTTCCTTTATTCCTTTACACTGATACCCAGTGGTCATCGCTCCTAGTCACACAGAGGTACTGGGACACATCAGTGAGAGAGCAGTGTGGCTGTGGGGCTTGGGTCATACAGGGTTTACACAGTGTCATGCAGTGAAACAGAGGGAAGCAGAGAGGAAAGGAGGAGAGAGGGAGGGGTGTAGTCAAAAACACGCACCCCAGAGTCAGTCCATTTTGAAGTCCTTTCGCCATGACCCCCGCCCGCCCACCCCCTCCTGATCATTAGGCATTCAGTTAACTGCGCTTACCTTGGCCCCAAGCACCGAAGAGTCCAATTACACAGACACTAGCCATGTATAATTTACAGTTACGCCATGCAGTCTCTCTACATCCCCTCCCTAACTCCCAGAAGTCCACCGCAGTCCAGTTCACTTGTTTTAGTTCCTTTCTGGCTGCAGGGTCATGTAGCCCTTAATAAGGTTTTCTTGGCTTGTCATAACTTGTTAGCATTTCAGTGACCGTAATTGCCCTGAGGTTTAACTACAGAATTCAGCGAGGTCAGAAAAAACGCTTTATATGAGTCTTGTGCATACTTTAAACCCAAACCACGTCAGATCTGTCACAATGGACAAGGGCCGGATTACATATCTTTGACCCCGTAGCGAATCATGTATATTCCTAAATGTGAGTTTCTTTAAAGGGAGAATTGGCCAGTAGGTGGTTAGAATCCTGGCCTCTTCTCAGGGTCTGACTTCCTGGCTGGACACTGCTGCTGTTACAACTGTGGCAATACTCTTCACCTCAAATGCTCCTGTCAAGTCCTGATTCGTTCCCCTGGACACTGGTGTCAACCGAACAAACAAACACGAACAAATGAAGACAGCTCTCTCATTCAAGACCTCGCCTTCACTGTGATCGAGAACTGCGATCGGAGAACCGAGTTTGGGGTCAAGGCCTTAATTTGAGCGCAAGCCAAGCCAAGTTAACCTGAAGGCCGTACAGTACGTGCAGCCTTCCTGGGAATTGCAGTGGAAGTGACATTCCGTGGCAGACCCTCTGGAGCGGGACTAGGAGGGTAAGGGACACACACACCCACCTGCCGGTCCAGGTACTCCAGGTTCCTCTGCAGCTGCAGGTCTAAAATGTCCTCCTGGGGCACGCGGGGGGAGGGGGGGCGGTAGCAGAGGGGACAGAGGGAAGAGAAGCAGGCTCACTGTGGGCGGAGTCTGAGAACACCGCCGCGCGGAGAGGCAACCCGAAACCACACCCACAGAAACAGCAGCGAACCGCCACCGCAAGAAGCCTCACAACCATGCAACAGTCTCCGATCAAGCCATGCCCACATCCACAAAGCCACACTCACATCCATAGAGCCATGCCCACATCCACAAAGCCACACTCACATCCATAGAGCCATGCCCACATCCACAAAGCCACACTCACATCCATAGAGCCATGCCCACATCCACAAAGACACACTCACATCCATAGAGCCATGCCAACATCCACAAAGACACACTCACATCCATAGAGCCATGCCCACATCCACAAAGACACACTCACATCCATAGAGCCATTCCCACCTTCTCATAACCACACCCACTTTCACATAGCCACACCTACTTCAATTGAGTCACATCCACTTTCACAGAGCCACACACACATCTACAGAATGACAATAGCATGCACAAAGACTCAAACTGGGAATAATACCCAATCCCAAAGGCACACCCATACTCACTCAAACCAACTCCAACAGCCATGCCCAATGAGACTCAGACTCTCCCACAGACAGCCTTGCATAAACCAACCTCCACATTCACCCCTGCACCCCTAACCACACCAGTGAAACACTGCAATGACAGCAAGCTCTAACCGGAGATACCAGAGACACAACCAACCCCAAAACCACAGAGGGACCAAATCACCCCTACAGCTGCAGAGGACATGAAGTCCTCTAACAGGGGGCAGGATGTAGACCAGTGTCCAATGGTCCACATTATCCAAGTGTTCAGGGGTTAACTTTCTATGGTGAAGTATTGGGACATACCATCTTATCATGCAGAGAGGGGGAGACGGGGTAGTTGTAGTGGTACATTCCCGGGCTCATGGATCGTCTCTCTCCTGGATACTCGTACTGAAACAGGAAGCAGAGCAGCAATCGGTCAGGCAGGAAATGAAAGCATCGCGTGAAAAATAACCGCTGTGGGTAAAACATCAGTTTCAGTCACATCCTGGCAATCTCAGGGGAAGGAGCTCTCAAGGGTATTTTTTCATTATCTATTGCAGGGATAAGAAAAAATAACAGCTCACCACACTTGAAATGTAAATAAACTGAAGCTGTTATTATTTGAACCAGGTGCATATCATCCAGTAGTCTGCACACACTGCCAATCCCAAAGTCAAATGCAGGGAGTTTTTACTGCTAGAGTGAAATTAAGGTACAGCTTTCTTTGGGCACTGTGCGTTTAGATACTTTCACCGTGTTTTTACAGCACTTTCAACTTCCATAATGAAGAATCGACACAGCAAGGGAAATCTCATTTTCCACAATACGGGACCTTTCAGACCACTGCAGCAGGTGAACATTTAGGAGCAAAGAGGCGTGTAGTCAGGAGCGGGCGGAGTACCTTGGGTGAGCTGACGGACCTCCTGATGCCGTAGACGGAAGGATCGGCGTAGATGACGTCCTCTCGCATCCGGCCGGGACCGCACCTGTCGAAGCGCGTGCTGGGGGAGCGCAGGGGGGAGGCGAAGGTGCGGGGGCCGGGGGAGTAGGGCCCCTGGGAGCAGGCCGAGGGGGACCGGGGCACGGAGCGGGACCGGGGCTGCAGGGACAGCCGGCGCATGGAATTCTGGGCCGACTCCAGCTGGGTGTAGTATCCGGGGGGCTGAGTCGGGGACATCGCCCAGGGGGGGTCCCGGGGGTACACGGACCCGTCCCGCAGAGAGCGACGCCTCTCCTCCGAGGTCCAGCGGGGGGGCAGTCTGTCGAAGCCCCCCGACACCGAGCAGATGCTGTCCGGCCGAACCCCAGGGGGGTACAGAGGATACTCCTCCACGAACTGGGGACTCCCGTACACCCCATAGTAGTCCGCCGTGACACCCCGGTTCACTGTGTAGTACCGGGAAGGGCTGCAATAGAGACAGAGGCATAACATGAAAATTTAATGAAAGGGACAGACACCCAGGGGTAAAATCCAGCTAGGACAAGCTTGAAATGACCAGCTACCAGCAGTTTCAAAACGATTTCAAAAGCCTGTCACGCAGTGGAAAGGTACACAACTGGGACCTGGAAGGTTTGTGTAGCCACAATAAGATCCACACAGCTGTCGGGCCCTTGAGCTAGGCCCTTAACCCCACATTACTCCAGGGGGGATAGCCCCCTGTTTAATCTATCGACCATAAGTAGCTTTGGATAAAAGCATCAGCTAAATAAAAATAAAAGGCTTAAGTTGGTTAAACCGTGTTGAGTGTGGAGAAGATGTGAACTGGTCAACCAGCTACTAACTGGAACAGTTTTTTCAGC
Organism: Conger conger; assembly: GCF_963514075.1. Classification (NCBI taxonomy): domain Eukaryota; kingdom Metazoa; phylum Chordata; class Actinopteri; order Anguilliformes; family Congridae; genus Conger; species Conger conger. The sequence goes on along the minus strand of NC_083773.1, from coordinate 18,760,331 downwards.
AGGGTAAGCTATAATCTCTTACTTCATCGTCAACACTTAAAATATACTTATGCAATTAGAGATAAAATTATACCAAAGGCTGTACCATATCAACTGAAATAAACCCATAAACAGAATTATTAGTATTAGCAGATAAAGTATAATCTGTTATTTCATCATAAACACTTTAAAAATCCTTATGCATTTTATAGAGCTATAATTATACTGCAGGGTGCAGGCTGGAGGTTATACTTTCTCAACTGCAATAAACTCATAAAGGAAATTATTTGTATAAGTATGGCCCATTTTCCTCTGGGCCATTTAGATTTGAGGATTTAATGCACATGTAAAGCATTGATGGCTATACAGTACTGTATATTGATACCACCTGGGGCTATAGTTTGAATTACAGCCATAATTTAGTCTAATTAAACTAAATGTAAGTGTCAATGACTGAAAGTCAATGATTAATTGTCAAGGTTTCCGGATAAAAAGCAAGCATCTGAATATGACCCCAGGGTTTTTATAGCTGTACGTACCCTGCTGAAAAAACAGCTCAAGCTGGGTTTTGAAACAGCTGGTAGCCGATTGACCAGTTCAGACCAGCCCCCAGCTTGACATGGTTTGACCAGCACAAGCGTATGCATGTTCATGTTTTATGTTTTGAAACAGCTGGTAGCTGTTTGTCCAGCAACCAGCTCAGACAAGCTACCAGCACTAGCTGGTTGACCAGCTCATACCCAGCTAGACCAGCTTCATGGTGAAGCCCCTCCCTCCCAGCCCCAGTCACCTGCGCAGGTCCTCCTGCAGGCCAACGGCCCTGCGCTGGTTGACCCACTGCTGCAGCTGGGTCATGGAGCTCTTCCTCTGGGCCTGCCTCTCAGGCTGGGTCCGGGGCACGAAGCCCCGCCGCAGGACCACGTGCTCCCGGCCCTCCCGGCCCACTTGGGGCTCCTGGGGCTCCTGGGGCTCCTGGGGAGGGCCGGGAGGGGCGCTGCCGTGGTTGGCCCAGCCGTTGGGCTGGGGGGTCGGGCCCCTGTCACCCCCGTCCCTGCAGTCTGAGGGAGGGGCCGTGGACGGGGGAGGGGTGGGCGGGGTGGCGGTTTCCGGGGCGACCACGCCGTTGACCTCGCGTTTGACCTCCAGGGGCTCCGTCCGCTGGCCGTCGGCTTCGCCGCGGGAGACGGGCTCCGCCCCCTTAGCAACCATGCCGTTGTTCTGGCCGGACGGAGGGATGTTTTCCGAATCGTTCCTACGGGAGGGGGAGGAGTGTAAAGATGTGTTTCCTGTACACTGCCATGCTGTCAGATATTGTTTCCACCCTAAAAACCAACTGAAGGCTTATGCTGAATGGTTGCTAACAATAGCCATTCTCACCAAACCATGTAATGGAGATTGGCCTCAAGGATGAACTATACATATGGGTAATAGTATTCTCTTATATAACTGTGTATTTGTAATGCAAAGAGAGCCTTTTTGCAAAGAATGCAAAGAAAGTACCTTGCAGGAAAAACTACACACGTGGATATACATGGAAGTTCACACACATACACACACACACTCTCTTTCTCTCTCTCACACACATGCACATGCACACACAAAGACATCTGCGCGGGGGGGGGGGGAAGACACACACTCTTTCTCACACACACACTCTCTCTCTCACACACACACACACTCTCTCTCTCTCTCACACACACACACGCACACACTCTCTCACACACACACACACACACACACACTCTCTCTCTCACACACACACACGCGCACACACTCTCTCACACACACACACACACCTTTGCGCAGGCGGAACGATGACCCTTGCGGCCTCGCTCATGACCTCCACCCAGTCCTCCTGCTCCTCCACAGTATCAGCACTGAAGTAGTAGGTACGTATCCCAGCGTGCTCCACCTGCAGACACAACGCCCCGCTCCCGTTACTGTCTGCCTCCTCTTCCTCACCCCAGCAGGCCTGCGGAAGGACAGCATACAGTCAGCACTCTTCATCACAGTCACACTCTTCCTCAGCTCGCAGAGAAAGGTAATCGCCGAGAATTACCAAAAACGGCACGTTCGGGACACACTTTACAAACACAAAACATGCAGGGTACAATTCACCTCAAACAGACACAATTAAACATCCATTTAATGGGTCCACTTTGTCGTGTTTTGAAATCCCCATCAAAAGAAAATTAATGGTATTGCAATACATTGTTAGTAATGTTATCACATCAACAAAACAATACATGCATTCACCTCACAGAAGCAACAATGGACTTGTTGCTTGGCTGAATTACCCATGCCATACCGAACAAACATTTATGGTGATGATGAAAAAATGTAAAATAATGTGAGTTCCCACATTTATATACAAAACAAAATGCAGGCGGATGAAGTGAAGTGGTATTAGTGGTGTTAACATGGAGGATGGGCAAAACTATTTCCACAAACAATTCAAGATAAATGAAGCAAAAGTTATCCTCCACTTCATCTGCGACTTCCACTCCAGTGCATAATGTCACGTTTTGAGGTGAAATCTCAATGCTCCGGATGATAAATTATGTACAGCTGGTGGCTGGAACAGGGCGCTAAACGACAGGCTAATTATCCATTAATCAGCTCCAGTGACTGACAAACTGATGCTGGGTGCTGGTTACCCCTGAGTCACAATGTACTGAGAAAGGGTGAGCATGTTGCTTAAATAAATTATTTGTGAATAATTTATCTGACATTTTATCAATAGTGACTTACAGTTGATTAGATTAAGTAGGGGACAATCCCCCTAGAGCAATGTGGGGTAAATGGCCTTGCTCATGGGCCCAACAACTACATTTTATTGTGGCTACTCCAGGGCTTGAACCACCAACCTTCTGGGTTAGCACTGGTTAACACTGACTCTCATAGGACACGCAGCTCAGTGGAGGATACCAAATGCTCCAGTACAAAGAGGTTCCATAGAGTTCCCCAGGTTCTCCTTCAGAGAGGTTCTGGAAGGTTCTCCAGGCTTCATGTCATCACACACAGTCATGCCAGGTTAGATTCACTGAGGTTCTACACCACTTGAGCCAGAGAACAAAGTCCAACAGTTCCGCATGGACCTCCATAACAATTCCATCTCCAGACTTGCAAGATTTATAGACTTGCAATTCCACACAAGCCTAACTTATTTTCTTTAATCTAATATAAAATAAAAATAGACAGGTCGGCACCATCTACACAGTTGTTACAAACAGATAAATTGTGAGCATTGTTAAGATGATAATGTAGAATGGATATGAAAATGCGTGACACCCAAATAGAAGTTTTCACTGTATATATGACTGAAGTGCCAATTCACAATTTTTTATTTTTATATTTACCACTTAAACTAATGTTTTATATTTTTGTTCTACAGTTTATGCATTTTATAAATGGACAAGTAATGAGATTTCAAAGGCAATATTGCCAATTCTGTCCTATGTTGTTGGTACATTGCACACTGAAAGGGTTCTATAAGGGCATTTCTACTGGGGTAAAGGGGCTTTAAGGGCTCTTTACTGGGGTAAAAGACAGTGAATCCAGCCTCTTCTGGTGAGGGCGTGCAGCTGTAAAAGGAGGTGGAGACGGACACTACCTACAGTAAGGGAGCGCAGCTGGGGACTCAGACAGGCACAATGAAGGACAGCCGCACACAGGGGTCCTCAGGCACAGGAGTGAACAGGGAAGAGGAAGAGGCTTAGTGAAGGTCAAATGAAAGGTCAGAGGCCAATCAAAACGAAGGCCGTCAGAGGTACTACGATTCGGCCGTCAAACAGGAAGAGTGTCTGCCAAAGGGTGAGTGATGTCACAATGGATGTTAAGTCATATCCTGTACAAGAAGTGGAAGTGGGTTCAAATGTTAATGACCTGCAACAAAGAAGGCATACAAAAACATGGATTTTTGATTTCCCACTAACAAGGTTTTAAATGTGCTCTCATTTGACAAAAATAAAAAATACATTTATAACACATTTTACCACAACAATTCAGTAACCACATGTGAAGAAGGAAAGAAACAATACATCATCAGTGCTCCTCAAACAGGAAAACACATTTTCAGATTCATTTTAGTTCCAACATGGTCCACATGAGGGCGATAACACTATGCATATATGATTTGGAGATGATCTCATATAGTACTATTGATGTAAAGAGCATAAAAACAATATATCGGGACAGTAACTACCTCGCGGTGCATACGGCAGCTGAGTGCTATGCAACACATTTAGCCACAGTGACTTTTCAACTACAACTGGATTCCCACAATACAGCTTTCTGCCAGATCTTCACTGTTTAGGTTCCTTCAACATGTCTGTTCTGAATATCTAGTACACACAACTTAAACCTACGAAGCTGAGGTCATTCACTGCAGTAAAGATAGTTATCATCGCAGAAAAACAAGCAGGACCGAGACCATGAAGGAATGTCTTTAATAATGAACTCTGACAGAAGCTTGCATTGCCCTGGCTTCTTCACTGAGTGTTCGCACACGGATATGGAACTAACCCCGTGTGCTTTGGCTACACGTGGATGTGCAGACAGTGACTTCATTTTGTTAAACAAATAATTAAAGGTTCACTGAAGCCTTGCCAGGCACGAGAACTCAATTATATGCAGCAGCTACAGCCTAAAATGACAAATGAAACAGGGCCATTATGATCACAAATAGCATGCAAGATGAAAGCCAAGAGGTATTGTTTTTTTAATGTAGGTATTGTTTTTTTTCCAAAGATACAAAGACATTTCTGCCATTTCGCCGCATGTGAAAGTGCCGTTGAGAGTATTGTAAACATGGTGACTACCTGTGACAATTTCCCTCAGGTTATTGCGTTTGGCAGCTGTTTAACAGGGTGTGACTGCTGCTGGAAGCATAGACGGGGGAGAAATGCAAAATGAATCTGAGGCAACAAACCAGTCAGCCCATCGATTGTCTGTGTGAAAATCCCAGAATCTTACGACCCGGGCAGCTCTCTCAGCGAGCGTACTTGCTGACTTCGACTTTCAGTGTTTCTCACGGCTAAATATTTACACCCATTTACTGTGCTCTGTCAGGTAATCAAAAATCAACATGCTACTGGATCACTGAGGCCATTTTGTATAAAAACAATACCAGCAAACCCTGGTACTGTCAATGTGCTGTCCAAGTTCAGTATCTGCAGAGATACTTGTGAAATTCACATACTGTTATGCTGCAAGTTGCTCAATTTCTCCAACTGCCTTACAGAGAAGAAAAAATATTCATATACTGTGTGCAATATGAATAATTAGCGCGAAAAGATAATAAATAGGTACTAACAATCTCTACTGCTAATTGAAATTAGTTTGAGAACACTGACTTTGATTAAAATAAAATAAAAAAACATTTTAAAAAAATATACTGTTACGTAAATTAACAGGCAGCCATGTGCTGTCTACTTTACACCCGTGTGTCGTGTCTCTGTATTTTACAATCCGTTCTCATTGAGCTGACGTTTCCCCGGGGACTGTCAGCTGAGCGGAGATATTCATAGCCATGCACAGTAAAAAGGGCTGACAGATCTACTCAGATCAGACTGGACAGAGCTTCTAACAGATCCAAAGACTGATGATCCAAAGAACCATGTCCCCCGTCCAGCTTCAAGAGGGTCTCCTCCAAAGGCATGGGACGTGTCCCTGTTCCCTGCCTGAGGGGGCATCAGTCCTGACACAACGTTTGATAAACCATTACCACCCCCAGTCTCCCTACAGAGGAAGGTCCAAAGCCATCCCTGTCAGCCTGCATTGTGCTCAGAACCCTCCTGGGGACCGTCTCTGCAGACAGATACAAGAACTGAAGGAACTGAAAGTCTTCCCACTCTATTAATAGGCCTCACGGGTTAATTTTATCCCAAAGGAGGAGAGCGTTCATCTCTGTGTGAACGTGATGGCTCAAACGTTTGAGCGAGCACTCAGCTGTGTGACTGCCTGATCTTCCTGAGGTGTCACATTGTGATGTCATCATTACCCATCTCACTGCTGAGGGCCAATCAGATCTCCGGGCTGGATTGTGGTCACCAGGGACAGTTTCAGGGGTGAGACATGAAAGCAGGGATCGCAAACTCAAATCCTGGAGGACCGCTGTGCTGCTGGTGTTGGAGGTGTTCCTGCACTTGACTGGTTGGCCAAAGAGTCCACATACCTTTTTCCCAAGGCCTAAAATGGCTGCTGATTGAGAGGAGATAAAAAGGCAGCAGAGACAGTGGCTCTCCAGGACTGGAGTTTGAGATCCCTGTATTAAAGGTCAGCAAGCCGAAAGTGCTCAAGAAAAGGTGTGGAGTAATCTGTGACCTGTAAAGGTGTGTCATGTGCAGAAGTGAAAAAGTGAAAACTTCAGATGTATTAATGTCAAACTGCAGTAAAATATATACTCAACTGACAAAAGAAGTGAAATCCTGTCATCCTTTGTTCACATACTACAGTAGGGATCATCAAATCTGGCCCTCAAATCCAAATCCAACCCTGGTTTTCTTTTCTCCCAGGTACAGTAATTAGGGCTACTGATTGGCCAGACTGTCCTGACTCCCAGGTAAAGGGAGGGTGGAAAAGCAGTAGTTCTCAGCCCTCAAGGGCCGCGATTTCATTATACTTGTACTCGAGCATGTTTCTTCTTTGTTGCTCATAAACATATTATAGTAAATATAATAAATATTATAGTAAATACTATGGGATCTTAATAATTTTCTTTGAAGTCACTAAAGGCTGCTATTCCTTTGACGTTAGGAGGACTGAGGGCCAGGAACAATGCATAAAAGTTGGTTTTGCTAAACTGAAAGTATAAATAAGCTCAAGGTTAAAAAGACAGCAGACCAGGGTGACTGGCAGTGTCATATGAAACAGAGAGAGCAGAATTAACGGGATTACAGCAGGATTATGCTGTCTGTTATTCTGAGGTAACAGGTCTGCATATGCACACCGGCTGTAACAGGAGCCGGGTTCAGAGACACGGTATCTGTCACTGTGAGAAGTTGGGGCGGAGTTACACTGGTTCCTGTGGGATTAGCAACAGGCCCTGCCCTAAACACACACACACACACACACACACACACACACACACAAACACATGCACACACACACACGCAGATGTACGCACGCACACATACTCACACAAACACATGCACACATGCATACACACATACACACACAAACACACACGCACACAAACACGTGCACACACAGGCGTACACAAACGCATGTACATTTTACTAAACAGTAACGATTATAGCCACAGTTGCCTTGTCATGGTTGTAATTCCAGTGTGCCAAGTCACACCTTAACCTGGCACACATAACAGTTTTCTGGAGAACAGACATGGTTTGATGTTCTTTGATGTTCAAGCAAATATTTAATATATATTATGAACCCATACTTTATATTATTGTCTTTAGATTTTCACACACACACACACACACACACACAGACACATACTGTATACACACACTTTTTAACGTATTTGTTTATCTTTGTCTTTAAGAGACATTGACCTTGTAAAGGACAGGGGTACAGACTACTGCACGCATCAGTCTTTGTACCTGCTTGAGAACAGCATGCTGGGTAAACACACAGAACACACACAGGTGATAAGGGCAGCCAGTGCAGGCGAAGTAAACAGGCTTCAGGAGCCCTGGGAACGTCGCCTGTCTGTCCGGAATGCCGGAATCGGCCCCCGGCGGGACATGGGAACGCGTGGGAAGCGGAGGAGCCGCGGTTCGGACACCGCCAGGCTTCTCTCAACACCTCTCCCAACCCAACACGGAATCCGTGCAGCGAGGTTGCCGTGCAACAGAGGACCAGCTCACACCACACATCACAATGTCATCAGCTTATATTTCATAGCAGAAATATTTGTAGCAGTATCTAAATGAGTCTTCTCTGCCAGCGATTCAGCTGTACCTCGGCCGGGTGCTGGCATGGACACATATAGACTCCAACATATGCTGAAGCATACTTCCCCCCCGCTTGCCCCGAGATAGAAAAAGTTCCCATCCTTAACTTTTCACAGGCGTCCTTCTTTATTTTGAGCAGATGCCAGCCCTAAACGTCTGAGCACCGCCGTGGTTCAGAGGCTTCGCATCCTGAAGGTACCTCAGGCCATTTTCAAACGCAGATCCACATTTTATGAGAGCAGTAATGCGTAAGGCCTGAGGCTGCTGCTGGCTGTGTGTGTGTGTGTGTGTGTGTGTGTATGTGTGTGTGTGTGTGCTGAGGGGGGTCTATGCGCAGATACACAGAGATGAGCTGGCACTGCGGTTATGTAACATCTCTCATCAATATTCACAAGGGTCTATTCTGAGTTTACACACCGGGCAGTGTCGAAACTGCTTGCTGGAATGCGTCAGGACTCAACCCCAGGGCTTCTAGCATGTCCGCATGACACAACGCGCGTTCTCCTGTGACAAATGACCCAGCACTGTGAGAACTGACCCAGCACTGTGATAACTGACCAAACACTGTGAAAACTAACCAAACCCGGAGATAACTGACCAAACCCTATGAGAACTGACCAAACCATGTGAGGACTGACCCAGCCATGTAAGAACTGACCCAGCCCTGTGAGAACTGACCAAACCCTGTGAGAACTGACCAAACCCGGCGAGAACTGACCAAACCCTGTGAGAACTGACCCAGCACTGTGAGAACTGACCCAGTACTGTGACAACTGACCCAGCCCTGTGAGAACTGACCCAGTCCTCTGAGAAATGGACAAACACAGGCAGTCCACTGGGAGTACCCAGCATGCATTTCTCAGAGCGAGCTGGCCTTTGTTAATGATAGAATCTGAATATTCTGGAGGACCGATCATGCAGGACCTTAATCAAAAATGCAAAGGCTTGCTTTTTTAGCCAAGAGCAGCACAGTGGGATGCTGTCCACTCAGTTTCAGTAATGAATATGCAGTACTGATCTTTGACATTACTTTACCAGAAACAATAATATGAGCCCCAGAAAAATAAAAAATAAATTAAACATATTCAGGCTCAAATCCCAGGAATAACAGCCAAAAAAACAACAGCCTCATTCATTCATACGTCAAAATCGGGCATTTTTCATACCATGAAGCTCAGCCGGCTTCATTCATAGCAACGGAATAACAGCAGGACACCAGAAGAACATCAATAACCCGTCAGACATGAAAGCTCACGTATAGATCTGCGCGGCTATATTTGGATAAAAAGGCAGGTGGATAAAATGCTGGAACAGTGCTGCGGTTATGCTAATAGCCGGCACAGAAGAAGACGTAGCGGTGTTAATTAGCGCAGCCCGGTGAGCCTGGCGGTGATCCCCCCCCCCCCAGCGGTCCCGTACACACCTCACGCTGCGCTACCGCAGGGTACCCCACCAGGGTACCTCACAGCCTCCACCAAGCACGCTTAATGCACACCATAATCTACAAACCGCACAGGGCTCGTTAAACAAGCCAAGTGTTGGGTCAGCGTTTCGTGTTTAACTCTGCACTCCGGCAGAGAACAGGCAGGTTTTCAGTTCTCAATGTATGACCCGGCATTCTTTTACCTGTGTATGACAGGTGACCCTGTTATGTTTGGATGAAACTGCCCCTAGGCGCTCTGCTCTTCTCAGCCCAGCGTGACGTTCATAGTCTACAGTAAATTTGCCTACTAGAACTGTGAGCTATTATTATCACCAGTGCCACCAGGCCAGGTTAATTGCAAGACTGTTTCTGTTGGTTATTAAGTGTAAGTGCAATAGTGTTATGTCATCATATCCACATCTTATCTGAGTATGGCATCACAGGTCTGTACATGGGCTTTCAGGTCTGGGAGTCATTGATGTGTAAAAAAAAAAAAAAAAAAAAAAAGTTTATGGTCCCATTATTTTATACATATTTATTTTGATGTAGAAGGCCCTACTTTACTTTAAGCATGTCCCTTTGCTACAACTTTCTCCATCATACACTGCAAGGTTATCCCACGAAAACACTGTGCGACCAATGTAAGGAGACAGCAGGATTCCGATCAGAATTTGTAATCCGTATGATCTCTGAGGCAGGGAATCACTGTAGCCAGAAGAGTCTCCAGATCCGGGGGCACCATGGCACCAAGCATGGTTTTCCAAACCATTAATCATCATTACAATTAGGTTTTTTTCAAGTTGTGGTTCTGCTCATTCAGAACTACACCATGTGACCTTTAACACTTTAAGGTGTGAGGTCACAAATATGTGATAAGAATGTCCTTAACTGATCATTCTAATGCTGATATCACAATCACTACTGGTGTTTGAAAGCAATGGAGTTCTAGAACACTTCATTCATTCATTATCCTAACCTGCTTATCCTGAACAGGGTCGCAGGGGGGCTGGAGCCTATCCCAGCATACATTGGGCAAAAGGCAGGAATGCACCCTGGACAGGTCGCCAGTCCATCACAGGGCACACACACCATTCACTCACACACTCATACCTACAGGCAATTTAGACTCTCCAATCAGCCTAACCTGCATGTCTTTGGACTGTGGGAGGAAACCGGAGTACCCGAAGGAACCCGACGCATACACAGGGAGAACATGCAAACTCCACACAGAGAGGCCCCGGCCGACCGGGATTCGAACCCAGGACCTCCTTGCTGTCAGGAGGCAGTGCTAACCACTGCACCATCTGTGCCGCCTGTTGGAAAACAAATTCCAGAATCTTATCCTACTCTTCAAAGGGTTCCAAAATTCCAAAAAAAAACAACAAAGGCATTCTTTTGTCCAGGTTATAACAGCTCAGTGAGTCATCCATTGAACTTAAAGGCTATTGGCACTTAGCAGTCACTGTAAACATACTCCATTTACAGCTTGTGCAAGATTCTCAAACTCAAACTCAAAGACGTTTTTTGGCGAGCGGTGGGAAAATAAGAGTTTCGTTTGGAAATTGAGTCTCCACCCTCGTGGGGCGGTCTGAACCTGACAGGAGTCAAAGGTGGTTTGGCTGGAAGTCTGAGAAACCAGTGGAGACCTGACAGAGATTCCCACCCTGCCCCGCTCCCTGGGGACTGTGGAGGTGAGAGATAATACTTCCTCCACTACGGTAAACAAAGGCTCCTCCACTCCTCCGTCTACGACCCGGAACTCCCTGAAGGAACCAACACCTTATGCAATACTCCACGAATAACTCGCAGAGTCAGTGGAGATTTCTCCCAAAGCAAGATACGCTAACTCAAGCACATTCTCTAACCGCCAAGTGCACAGAATCACATAACAACAACACCAGGAATTCAGTATAATAAACAAATGTACACTTCACATATCATACACACAGCTTTAAACAAAGAAAAAAGGTAATTCAATTGTAGAAATTGACCACAATGCGTACAGGGAACTGCTTTTGCTCTTTCAGGAAAAAAAAGGAATATAAAAAAGCAGTTAAATTGTAAAATCCTCTCATATATTTTTTATAACAGGCAGTATACAGTGACTGTTTTGGATCTGTGAGTAGCTCTCTGTTGCTGAGTGTGTGTACACCTGGGTGAGCAGAGTGTGAAGTGGAGTGTGTGGACGGGCTCGGGGAGAACAGGCACTGCGGCTTGAGCCTCTGCCAGACCCATTTTCCCCCTTATTAATCTGCGCTGATGTCGCACTGCCAGTCCTTTCAGCCCTTCACCTGCACAGCCCCCCCACAACACCCCCACAACACTCCAGAGCTCTGAAACACACCTGTACAACACCCCCACAACACTCTAGAGCTCTGAAACACACCTGTACAACACCCCCACAACACTCCAGAGCTCTGAAACACACCTGTACAACACCCCCACAACACTCCAGAGCTCTGAAACACACCTGTACAACACCCCCACAACACTCCAGAGCTCTGAAACACACCTGTACAACACCCCAGATCTCTGAAACACACCTTTACAACCCCCCCACAACACTCCAGAGCTCTGAAACACACCTTTACAACACCCCCACAACACTCCAGAGCTCTGAAACACACCTTTACAACACCCCCACAACACCCCAGAGCTCTGAAACACACCTGTACAACACCCCAGAGCTCTGAAACACACCTGTACATCCCCCCATACCCCCGGGTCACTGACCTTAAAGGCGTGCTTGCGGCTGACGCTGTCGGACGGCTGGACCGCGGCGATCCGAAAGCTGAGGAGAGGGAGGCTCCCTAGCACCCCTTCCTCCTTCTCATCTGGCCACGGAACGAGGGAGCAGGAAACAAAACGAAAAAACCGAATCAAAATTCACACCCAGGAGTCACACAGAGGAGGCGGGGAGGAGAGTCGTTAGTTTCCAGCCCTAAAAACAAAAGAGAAAACAAAAACAGCAGTCCCCGTTCCAGGTCCTCTGAAACAGCAAACAGCCAGCTCTCCTCTGGTCTACGGACAGCGTGTAGCAGAACAGGGACAGGACAGACTCTGGATAACCGGCTGCTGGATCCTGACGCAGATAATATCCATGTTACACGGCTCTCAGCGCAGAATAAACCCACAGCAGACTCCAGGAGCAGAGCCGAGCGGATGAATGTGTGGAAGCCTTCAGTCAGAGAAACGCGCTGGGTAATTCAGTCACCAATCACATCATGAAAATTTCATGGAGAGCATGAGATCCAACCTGCCGCACAGCTCCTCTGAGTGCGTGTGAGTATGTGTGTGTGCTGTAGGACTGAGAGAATACAGGACAACCTCTCACTCGCTCTTCTCTCATTCACCCTCTCTCTGTTTCTCTCTCTCTCTCGCTCAGTGTCTCAGTCTCTCCCTCTGGCACTGTCATGCTCTCTCCCTCTCTCTTTCTCTCTCCCTCTCTCTCTCTCTTTCTGGCTCTTTCTCCCTCCCTCTCTCTCACTGGCACTCTCCTCAGCTCTCTCTCTCTCTTTCTCTCTCTCTCTCTACTGTGAAGCCCTCTGTGCGCGTGCATTTGAAAGCTGTATGTGTGTGTGTGCATGTGTGTGTGTGTTTGTTCTCTGAGAGGAGATAGTGATCTGCCCTCGTGACTCAGTGTTGTTGGAATCTGAGGGCTGGCCCCTCGCCAAGAGTACCTGCTACAATGGGATACTGAGAGCTCTGTCACAGGTGCACATAAACACACACACAAACACACAAAAAACATTCACACACACACACACACACACACACACACATAAACACACACACAAACACACACACACATAAACACACACAAACAACATTCAAACACACACACACTCACACACACACAAACAACATTCAAACACACACACACATAAACACACACACACAAACAACATTCAAACACACACACACAAACAACATTCAAACACACACACACACACACATAAACACACACAAACACACACACACATAAACACGCACACAAACACACACACACATAAACACACACACAAACAACATTCATACACACACACTCATAAACACACACACACAAACAACATTCAAACACACACACACACACACACAAACAACATTCAAACACACACACACACAAACAACATTCAAACACACACACAAACAACATTCAAACAGACACACACACACACACACACACACACAAACACACACACAAACAACATTCAAACACACACACATATAAACACACACAAACAACATTCAAAAACACACACACATAAACACACACACAAACACACAAACAACATTCAAACCCACACACACATAAACACAAACAAACAACATTCAAACACACACACACACACATAAACACACACACAAACAACATTCAAACACACACACATAAACACAAACAAACAACATTCAAACACACACACACATACATAAACACACACACACACAACATTCAAACACACACACAAACACACAAACAACATTCAAACACACATAAACACACACACACAACATTCAATCAAACACACAAACAACATTCAAACACACACACACACACACACACACAAAGAGAATTCAAACACACAGATTGTCACTGTGGGAGCGATAGTGACACAGCCATAACATTTAGCCATGTCAGACACCTCAGGCAAACACACAAACAGTGTTACACACCCTAGGTTGGGGCGTGTGCGAAACTAAGCATTCAATCATTGGCTGACATTTGTTTGGTCTAGGAAAGGACAGATAATTGTTAACGGCAAACAGATTGCAAATCAGATCACAAAGCTTTCAGCAGCTGTTAAAAAAGCTGGCCACACCCAAAAAAGGGGGAAAAAAAACCAACCTAAGCAAAAGGTAAGGCCTTGGAGGAGATCTCCAAAAATTCTCGGAGATTAAAGTCTTTCTTTCCCAACGAAAGGCTGCCTCACACATGAGGCACCGACACCTGCTGTTGTCAAATTTCATCATTAAGCGTGAACACACGGGACATATATCACAAAGCGGCCAGGGTTAAGGACATTTCTCTCTTTTAAGAACGACCAGTTAAAGTGGTCACGGTCCTTTCAGGTCAATGAAAGGTCACAATCTGCACATCAAGCCCAGGGAAGCGGCATTGGGCTGAAAGAAGCAGAGGCACCTCCTCTCACGCGCAGCCAGACGCGCGCGTTTTTTCGCCTGGGTGAACAGCAGTTGCAGCAGGGTGGGGTGGGACTGGACAATGCGCGATAATTTCGCTCAAATGACGCAGAACCATTTTCTTTTGTGGCTCCCACACAGACAGTACGGCACTGAGTTCAGGGAAAACGAGGCTATAATTACCAGCCCATTTCGCTTGTCGTTTATTCGTAGCTTCAAGTGATTTTTCACTTCCTCCATCAACACAGCCGGAGAAAAAGCTGCCAGAATAACAGTAAAACAAAAACAGAGCGCAGCCCCGCCACCTCTTCCTGGCTGGCACGGCAAGCGGAGCATTCATTCCGTCACACATTCCGGAACTCTGTGCCACAGCACAGCTGGAGAGTCCGGAGCACAGAGACTCGGATAAGGCAACATTCCCGGGAATACTGAGAGACGCCCGCATTATTCAGATCAGGGTGACTGCATTGCCTTATTCAGATCAGGGCCGGTCGCTGAATATGACTTTATTCATTAAAAAAACAATTACTGTTACCCAGTGTGAAAAAGGAAAGGAGGGAGGGGGGGGTTAAAGGAATAGTTTGATGTCTGTTTTTGAATATGTTTAGAGTTTTGGGAGCCATAACACTGTAGCTGCTTTGGAATGACTTGAAGTTCATTTTTAAACTCCAAACTACCCAGTGCACTTATACCTGACAGTGTATAGCTGCAGGCTTGTCAGAAACTACTGTGAGTTTAAAACTCAAAAGAATGTGGAGAAGGACCCAGAAAGTGAGCACTGTCCCTTTACAGCAACAGAGCCTGAGACTCTCTCTGTCGATCACACTGTCCCTCACTCTCTCTCCCTCTCCCTCTCCCTCTCCCTCTCCCTCTCCCTCTCCCTCTCTCTCTCTCTCTCTGCAAGAAAAATCAGTCATAGTTAGTCATCAAAGGTCACCTCAGGCTGTTTAAAAATGCATTAATATTAGTTATTCAATGAATGAAGAGAAGGTGATGTAGAGATTACACGTCCAGCTCTGCAGGGTCTGTCAGCTCGTCACACTCAGGTCTCATCCAGAGCCCCTTCAGCTTCTTCACATCATCTCCAGTTTAAAGCTGGATACCACAGTAAAGTCTATAAACCTATGACCATTTGGTTACAAGCCCAGTTACCTAGCCATTATAATACACTCAAAACATGATTCCTTAATAACATTATGGACAGTGGTTGCACACAGTATTATTAAGTAAACAAGAGGGTTTTTTCTCCCACTTTTTAATCTCATGTGCTTGCTATTTGAGATTTAAGGCCTGGAGCTTCCCCTTCTGGTAACTCTGTAGAGAGTCTTTGTGACAGTCTTCTGTAAAAATAACATTGAATTAAATGACTGTCCATATAAATGCATTGATTGATGTTTTTGAGTGTACACTGGAGCCCAGCATTTTCCACAGTAATCTGCAGCATTTACACCGCTGGCCTGGTGCCAGGGGGACAGGACCCAGTCCACAAGCCTCCCTTCTGGGATCAGATCATGTGACCAGCGGGTCACAAGTCCAAAGCCACCCCCGGGCACCATGGTGACAAGGGCAAACATTGCGTGTTTACAGTTCCGGGCTGCATACACGCGGCTCTGAACACGCGTGTTCCAGGAACATGTTTACACTGATACAGGCGTGTTTGAACACACAAGGTTCACGGTTGAAACGGGGGCTTCTGGTCAAACCAAGCTTCACACTCCCCACCTTGTACATGTTACACACACGTGCGGACGAGGTCAAGGGTCATGTTATAAACCACCCTGTCCCAATCTAAAATGGCAGAGGCCTCCTCGCTGAGAACCGTAAGGAGGTGGGGTGCCTGGGACATGGCCTGGGGACTGCTGTACATCGCCCCCGAAGGGGTCAGGTTTCCTCGGCTTGTGCTGAAACTTTGTTCACTTGGGGGCGGTTATGGGCTTTTTGGGAGAATGTTTGATTGGGGTCAGTAGCAGTTGGGGAAATTACTGCTATGCGCTGGATCTCTGGGGTTTGCGGGGTTAGCGGGTTTAGCCGTGACTAACGTTCCCCTCACTGCCTCCAGGCCTGCCCCTCTGGAAAAAATTACTGTTTTAACAAGCGTTTTTGACTTTTAATTAAGATCTTAACTTTTTCTCTCAAGTAGAACATATTAACTTGTTTTAAGAGATAAGGCATGAGGCATACAATAAGACTAAAATACTTATTGTTTGGTATTTGCAGTAACCTGAGTCCCTGCCCCCCAAATATGACCCGTTGAAAAGAACAACCTTGACTTCTCAACAGGAGACTAAAAATAACAATCATGTCAACAAAAAAGCCACAGTTACTTGCAGGTGTTGCTCAATCCATGTTAACAGTGTAAATAACAAGCATGTTCAACCTGGGCAACTTCTTTATGCAATATACATCTGCAAAAAACTTTTAGATTGACTGATTCAATAAGATATGGATTGAAATTCAATTGGATGGAAGCTCAGACAAACTCACATTTCTTATCCTCAGTATATAGGATGCACATGTAGAATCACTGCCAAAAAAACCCCAAAAAAGGTAAAAGTATCGAAGTCTTCTATTTAAACTTCAAATCTTTGCAAAATAATACATATATTGCCAATGAGGTAAGAAAAGGTCATGTGGCAAGCAAGTAGTAATTTAAAACAAGCTAATATTTTCTACTTGAGGTTTGTCTGCAGCATACCCCATTTGTCCTAAGCGTACCCCGTTTGTCCTAAGTGTACCCTGTTTGTCCTGAGTGTACCCTGTTTGTCCTGAGTGTAACCTGTTTGTCCTGAGTGTACCTTGTTTGTCCCGAGTGTACCCTGTTTGTCCTAAGTGTAACCTGTTTGTCCTAAGTGTACCCCGTTTGTCCTAAGTGTACCCCGTTTGTCCTGAGTGTACCTTGTTTGTCCTGAGTGTACCCTGTTTGTCCTGAGTGTACCCTGTTTGTCCTGATTGTACCCTGTTTGTTCTGAGTGTAACCTGTTTGTCCTGAGTGTACCCTGTTTGTCCTGAGTGTAACCTGTTTGTCCTGAGGGTACCCTGTTTTTCCTGAGTGTACCCTGTTTGTCCTGAGTGTACCCTGTTTGTCCTGACTGTATGCCGTTTGTTCTAAATGTGCCCCGTTTGTCCTAAGTCTACCTCGTTTCCCTTTGAAGAAAAAAAGTTGTTCTATAATCTCTCCACAGCTCCCTTGTTTCTCTTGGCTGCATACAGCATGTCAGCTTTATTCTGCTCCACACAATCCACTTACATTTCCACAACAATACTGCAATTAAAATGGCTGCCTGTTTTTCTTATTGGAGCCAATTATGGTCTTGTTTGTCTTTAAATAACTTTTTTGCTGCTGTTTAGTGAACGTCTCTTAGTGGCAGAGTAAAAAATCTGTATTTGTTTTAGGGGCAAGGATTTCATTCTTCAGGTGTTCTTGTAATCAGTTAAAATTATTTGAGGGGGGAAATCTTTTTTTTTTCCCTAATCCCAATTTCAAACTTTTTAAAATTCAATTTAGCATCATCATCATCACTGTTTCTCTTCTCTGTCAGAACCCTTTTATCATCGTAGAAGTGCATTTGTTAGTTGGATCTCCGTGACAGCAAACTTGGCTTCTAAACACTCCACCACAAGCTGTGCTTAAAGGGAAACTAATCTGTAAGCAGTGCAGGTTTATGAACACATGTAATAGGCCAGCGTTTGGCAGGTGAAAAGACTATAGAACATTCTGGAGCACTGCAGTGCCTGCAGGTGGGCAGGGGGATGGGGGGTACTCTCACTGTTTTCAGTTTGGTTACTGTGAGGGTGATCCACACCTGGGGTACACAATCACTGTATAATATGCAAGCAATTTTTTTCAGCTGATACGAGGCAAACTCAATTACATGGACTGGCCAGGCTGCCTGACAAGAGATTACATCGGCTGTCACCAGCCACACGCCTGCCTCACGCCTGCTACACGCCTGCTACACGCCTGCTACATGCCTGCTACACGCCTGCTACACGCCTGCTACACGCCTGCTCCTGCCGTCAGCTCCACAGTCGAGCTCGCTGGTCTGAAACTCTTCTCTCACCGGTAGAACAACACAGCAGGACAGATCCACTCCTGCTCATTGAGTAGGCACTTCACATCTCCTACATAATAACACGCGCACCGCACACTGCACAAAAAACTATCTATCGATTTCCATTTGCGCGTCTCTCAATTCTTCATCACCCGTGTAAAGAGAAGGCCATTTCAGAAACCTCTTCACTGGAGCCATTACGCAGGGCTTATCTGTGTCACTCACCATGACGATCCATTTGTTTGCTTTTCTGCACAGCCAGGTTTCGACCAGGAAATTCGTTTCCAGGAAATTATTTTCCGTTGCCATGATATGCAGGTATGTTAACCCTATGTGTACATTCAAGGGTAATGTACAAATAAGCACATTGCAGCCTTCTGGACACTTGCTAATGTTGGACAATTCAAGACTATAATCACAAACCACTTCACTTCAGTGTGCAATTGTTTTAACTGAGAATTGTTCTCTTTGATTTGTTTCACACTGTTTATTTTCTTGTTTAACTTTGTATCTCGACATCCTTGCAAATGAGGGAAACCTCATTGTTTCTCGAGGATTAAATAAAGGTTTGAAATTAAATAAAATGGATGTCTGGGAGAAACAGGCAATATGGGATGAGGGAAGGGAGAGAGGAGAGTCCACCAGAATCCCATAATTCCCTGCACTGAGGTGACATGCTCAGAAAGGTATCTATGGTTTGCAGGACATGCACTCAAGTAGTTGGCAGACGCCCATTTTTTTTTTACCAGAGTTTGTGGTCCCAACTGGACAACATAATGTCATCTGCGTTAATTGACTGAAAAAAAATTCCCATGAGTTTGTACTGAATTCACCCCCTGTTCAGTGATCTGCACTAAGGCAGAATGGATTGCAGACCATGCTCCACAAAATGTTCTGTTAGCGATAGCAACCACAACCAAATTTGTACAACAACAAATTGTAAATCCGGCAATCCTACGCTCAAGTCGTTTCACAACTGTGAAGGACATTAATTGCTGCCATTGCTTACAATCAGGGCAACTGCAGGACAGAGGAAGATTGAGAACTCCACTGGTCCACAACATAAGGCCCTTAGTGCCTGGCGCCAGGGTGCCATGTTTAAGAAGACAGGACAATGGTGGCATTTAAGACGAGTGTTCAATTTAAGGCAGGACACAAAACACTTCACGAAGAGAGTGAAAGGCGATAACAAATCGTCCGGGGAGACACCGTTCCGTAAGCATATGAAAAGGATGAGGATTTCAGCAATGTTACAGGTCATTTGATAGCAGGCAACTCCTCCGTAATGAATGCGTGTCTGCCATAAAGAATCCCGGATGAGTCCCCACCACTTGAAATCCCAGCGATAGACACAGTACAAGAGCCGAGTACGATTACAACAGTAAATATATCACAGGAGACTCAGTGATGTTAATCAGCCCAGTTTTGGTTTGCATGGAGATTGAAACAGAAGAGGGTGACAGGACAAACAATGTGCGGCTAATCTGTTTAGTATTCCACTGATCCCTCCATACGTACTTGCACATACCGTCCAATGTGCATTCATGCAGAGACAAGATATCAAACATCTGGGGTTGGTTATTTGTTGCAAAACACTAATGTGAAGCTCTTTGGTAACAAGTTAAAGGCACGTATGACCCAAGGAAGAACTTTCAGACATATTTATGATGATATGTCATGTCGACTCACTCTCTTGGTTGGTTTGACCAGATAAAGACAATTATATAAGGAATATTTAAAAAAACTTTTTATTATATTTTTATCCCCCAGTTCTGTTAATCTTTCAGCAATTCTCCATGGCAGGGTCAAACTCTGGTTGCTTTTTTTTTTTTCTCCTTAAACTTATATTAACACAAAGCAGTTCTCGCTTTAACTTGATTTAACTTCAGTAATTTTGTATGCACACTCAGAAACCTACTTAAGTTACCTGTGGGGCCATAATGTACTGCAAGATAAAAATATTTCCTGCCATTAAAAAAGCATGCAACATAAAAATGAATGGGAGCATTATCTGATCTGACTGATTTAAATCATAAGATGTGATGGCTATGCATTCTCACACAATGCAGGTTTGAATAAATCTTTCTTCAAAAGACATTAAAAAGCGTCTAATTAACAAATATATTTCAGACAGGGAGTCCCTCAGAGCTGAGAACCCCTGCTATGGGGCTCCATTAAAGATACATACAAAATGAAGCAGACTGAACAAAACAAAGAAGTGGCGTACTAGGATTAGCATAAAAAGATCTTAAAAATGTATTGATGCGTTCCTTACGACCATCAAGATGTTCTCTCAGAACCCCAAGTTGATGCGTACTGAATCTGAATACCGATAAAACAGTAAATATCGTATGACAGAAATGTATGTTTTCTTTCATACCTTTATAGTAGAAAAGACAGCGGTCGGTGAGGACGAACCAGCGCTTGTTCCACTGCTTTACCCCACTGCTAGCCTGGAGCGGAAAAGACAAGATGGTGTCACATCACAAGGATTCACCCAGAAGACACAGTACAAAGACACCTAAAGCGCCAGAAATCACCCTGACAATCGCCAAGGTCAGATATGTACCGGCAAGCGATCAATTAGATATGGCTTTTCTGCAACAAAGAACAGAGCCCATCCTCCTTTTGAATTTTTCAGCCTTTATTCAGGGAAAAGGTAGCAGAGAGGGAAACTCATACAAGGTTAAAGGTTATACTTTATTGCCGCGTGGGGTAATCTATCCAGCATAACCAGCATGAAAATTTAACTGGTCATAAGCTGGTTTGGGGAACCAAACCTGGGTATTAGCTGGTCAATTAGCTAGTGCTGGTAGCTTGTCTCAGCTGGTAGCTGGTCAATCCACGGTATATAGATTCATAGCCAGCTGCACTAGAAATCTCTCCACAGTAGATGTTACCAGAAGAACCACATCAGGTTAATGCCCAGCCCTGAGGTTCAGCATGCACTGAGAGGGCAGGACATGGAGAGCCCATGTTTGTGATGCATACCTGTTTGTACAGCCAGCCCTGCTTGGCGACCTCCGCTTTGGGGTTCCTGCGCATGGAGTTGGACCGTTTGCCGAAAGTAGCCGCTTTCTTGGAGTTCCGTGAAGTCTAGGGGACACAGAAAACATTTCAGCTGTACATTTCAAATGTCTTCACCTACAACTAGAGCTATAAGCTGAGGTGCCACCAGAGCACCATGAAAAGATCTCACCACCACAGAAAATCCTAGGCTCTTATATGTTTTGAGGGCCCTGTCAGTCAGGACACTACCCTCATCCTAACCTCCCCTCCTTATGGCACCCCTGGGCAGAAGAAGGACTCCATTACTGAAACATCCAGTTTTATTGGAGACAGATTGAGGGGCAGTAGAGAGAAATTAATAGCCGTTGAAACGATGGCTGTTTGTGTTACTTATAGCCGTACGCGATAATAAGAAGACACCGTCCATCCTGACATCAATGGCAGTGTCTGCTGAAGGTTTCCAGAATAGTTTACAGAATGGATTCAGATTCCAGCTTATTTTAAAGAGCCACCCAATGCCCACATAAATTATATGGGAATTCCTCTCAATGAGGCTAACCATTCTGTAATTATATTAATTACAATTATACAGTTTAAACGTGCCAAGATAACCACAAGCTTATTCACAGGGGACCTTCGGTATAATAATTCCATCTGCCTGACTCTAAATAGAATGCATTCCTTTGATACTGTGTTAAGGCAGGCTTTTTTTCTAAATCATTTATCTCAAGTGATGCACCCCACCCCCTTAGCAAACAGTAATGGAAAACAAGCTATTATTTTAAGTCTTATTACAAGGCTAAGACCCTTGTAATTTTTGCAGTGTAAAGAGGAGCCCAGATGACAGCAGTGGGAGGAGCAGTGGGCCCCGGTTTGCGCTGGTACTGACCCGTCCGTTGGCTCGCTGCTCGGGGGAGACGTTGGACACCATGGTGAGGTCGTTGGCGTTGACGTCGCTGCTGATGCTTTGCTGGCCGTTCCCGCTGGCCTTGCCGTTCATGTCCAGCTCCGGGGTCCTGCGGGAACACACACAGTCACACACCTCCACCCGACGTGCACCCATACTCACAGCGGAGAGTTCCCCACACGTCCGCTGCAGTCTGTCATCTCACTGCCCTCCGTTTTAATGTCAAATAATGTTGATAAATACACTCCATCAACTCAGAGACTGTCCTAGAACCACACAATGCAGCAGGCAGAGGAGAACGG
The DNA here is from genome assembly GCF_963514075.1 of Conger conger. Lineage (NCBI taxonomy): Eukaryota > Metazoa > Chordata > Actinopteri > Anguilliformes > Congridae > Conger > Conger conger. The sequence continues at coordinate 18,737,601 of NC_083773.1, read as the reverse complement.
AGGGAGACTCTCTCATCGGACAGCACACAATCACAGCGGAGCGTACTGTCGAAGCAGAGTGCACTGTGGGTGCAGAGTGCACTGTGGGAGCAGATTGCTCTCAGAGCGATGTGGAACAGCCTCTCTCACTCTATTTTCAGACCGCCTGGCAGCGGTGCGAGACCACACCCCTGAGGCTACAGTTATAAAAAGGCCCTGGTTTCACAAAGAATGCTGCAGGAGACCGAGACAGGGATCTGACTGGACCCAAAAACCCAACTCAGAACTTAGTACCCAGAACTAAGAGCCCAGAACTAAGAGCCCAGAACCTAGCATTCAGAACCTAGAACCCAGAACTCAGAGCATAGAACCTAGAGTTCAGAACCTAGAACCAAGAACCCAGAACTTAGAGCCCAGAACCTAGAGTTCAGAACCTAGAACCCAGAATTCCGATTATAGAACCTAGAGTTCAGAACCTAGAACTCAGAGCCCAGAACCAAGAACCCAGAGGTCAGAGCACAGATCCTATAACCCAGAACATAGAGTGTAGGGGGCGACATGGCTCAGGCAGTAAGAGCAGTCGCCTGGCAGTCGGAGGGTTGCTAGTTCGATCCCCCGCCCGGGCTGTGTCGAAGTGTCCCTGAGCAAGACACCCAACCCCTAAATGCTCCTGACGAGCTGGTTGACGCCTTGCATGGCAGCCAATTGCCGTCGGTGTATGAGTGTGTGTATGAATGGGTGAATGAGAAGCATCAATTGTACAGCGCTTTGGATAAAGGCGCTATATAAATGCCAACCATTTACCATTTACCACTTAAAACCAAAAGCTGAGAGCCCAGAACCTAGAGCCCCGGACCTAGGACCTAGAACCCAGAGCTGAAAGACCAGAACCTAGGACCGAGAGCCACTGTGATTGGCTCTGCAGTCCTGTTCAATCTATCGATCACTCCATTTCAACTCGTTTGGCTGCTGCTGGTGGGAATCGATCTGCTGCCCAGCAGGACAAATGAATTACCGACCGGGCGCACATCTGCTGCCAGACTCTGCCTTTACCACTGCCCATCTAAAACAGCCCGTTAATTAGGTCAGCAAAGCCGATATCTAATTTCATACGCAGCACTTTCACTTTAATATCTCATCTGCTGTCCCACACACAGCCATAAGCAGACGTCAGACATGCTAATGCACAGATTCATAAAGATGCACACATTCACACATCTCCAAATCCAGTTCCTAAGCATTAAAAAAACCTCTAAGTTTCATAACCTTTAACTGCAGTAAATCATGAAGTTACTTACAATAATATTCCTCATATGAGGTGAAAGTATTTCACTGGTAAGAGCACACTTTATTAATGAACCTTGAACCATCGACTCGATATTATTGATTTTACTGAATAAACAGTAAGGTCTGGTTGTACATCTCCCTGTCCAAGGCCCCGCCAGCCAGACCCTCCCATGGTACTGCCACACACTTTATCACTCCGAGATCCATCAACTCCCATGATCCCATTTCCTCTTTCATCTCCAGATCCAGAATGCCTGTCCTTGAGCTCAACCCAAAATCTCATTCTCTCTGCACTACAGGGGGCGGTAATATGCCTGTGTGTGTCTGTAGGGTGGGACGGGGGGGGGATTAGTGAATGACATCATTGATTTTTCACTGAAATAACACCATACCAGTGGCAGCAGTAGCAGGGAGGAGGAAAGAGGGTCTGCTTGCCAAATCTGCTGGCCATTGATCCTAGTTCTTTGTTCCTGCGGCTGGCTCTTTGAAAGGCCTGTGTGGAGTGGATTGGGATTGGGCTTGGAGACCGCAGAGATACGGCAGAAAGCGGCTCCTGTAATTGGCGGAAAGGGGGCTGCCCGCCCCCCCCCCCCCCCCCCCCCCCCCCCCCCCCGCCCCGTTTTAAAAGCTGGTGTCATTCGCAGCTGGAGAAGAGCGCCTCTAATGGAGGTGAGAGTCAGGGTCTTTTTTGCGTAACCATTTTGCGCCGCTGTGTGTTTTCAACACACGTGCCCAAGCCACACATGCTGTGAGTGCCATTCCAAACAGTGAAGAGACATGTGCGTGTGTGTGTGCGTGTCTATGTGTGTGTATGTGTGTATGTATGTGTGTGACCCTGTGTGTGTATGTGTGTGTGTGTGTGTGTGTGTGTGTGTGAGTGACTGAGTGTGTGTGTGTGTGTGTGTGTGTGCGTGTGTGCGTGTGTGTGTGCGTGTCTGCGTGAGTGACTGAGTGTGTGTTTGCGTGTGTGTATGTGTGTGTCTATGTGTGTGTATGTGTGTATGTATGTGTGTGACCCTGTGTGTGTATGTGTGTGTGTGTGTGTGTGTGTGTGTGAGTGACTGAGTGTGTGTGTGTGTGTGTGTGTGCGCGTGTGTGCGTGTGTGTGTGTGTGTGTGTGTGTGTGAGAGAGAGAGTGTGGTACGCATGCTTTTGGGTGGAGAGTCACTGTCCTTCACAGGCTTCTGAACTCTGAAAATGCTGTTAAAAACAACACACGACATGCAATGTAACACACCTCCATGTCTAGGTAGGGGCAACGCATTTTGTGTTACTTTCAACAGTCTGTGTTAAAAAGTGTCCTTGTGCGATGCATAGTGGAAACAGAAGAAGTCATAAATTTGACAAAATGTGTTGTAGTAGTAGTAACGCAAAATGTGTGCTGCACATTAACACAGTGTTTTTGAGATTGTTTCTTTTGTTCATTGACATGTCACAATCTTCATTTTTATACAGTGTTAAGAACCGCTGTACCATTTCTACTACAGTGAGGTCCGTAAGTATTTGGACAGCAAAACAATTTTAAAGGGCTGTAATTCCTACACAATTCACTCCACATGGAAATACCCTGAAATTAAAGTACAGACAGTCAGCTTTAATTTTAGGGTATGTGCAGCTATATCTAAGTGCACTGTGTACAAATTACAGCCCTTCAAAATTGTGCCACTGTCCAAATACTTACGAACCGTTGTCCCTCATTGTGGGAGGACGATGAGGAACCAGGATCAGTTTCCTGCCTGTTTTTCTCTCTCCCTCTTCCTGGTCTCGCTAATACCTGTGCCAGCGTTTGACATCAGACGGGCTCACACCAGGAAGAATGGACTTGCCAGCCCTCCACCCACACAGAGAGTCAACACTGTGCCTGATAGCTGCACCTCAGACTGCCACTAAGCACAGATGGAGCCATTCACAGTCCTTTATGAGCCACAGGAGCAGATGCCAGGAATACATTAAAACATTTCACATTTCTGTCAGTCCTGATGAAAAAGGTATATTATTATTATTTTTTATTTTTTATTTTTTATTAATCTAATTATTATTTTTATTATTATTATTATTATTATTATTATTATTATTATTATTATTGTTGTTGTTATTAGCATGTTTTTATTTGAGGATAGCTATAATTTATGTAGTGTGACTCAAAGAGAAGCAAACATGATCATGTACAGTATAGGGACAGATCATACTTGATGTGTGGTGAGCATTCTGGCGTAAAATGGCTGCCATTGCATCACCCAGATGGGTGCTACACATAGGTGGTGGTTGAGGCATGTTTCCCCCTCATTACTGTGAATATACTGCACTATTATGAATGGAACTATATTTGTATGTAAAAATTTTACCACCCCTGGTCAAAAATACATTTTACAATTAATATCTTGGTGAACAGAAGCGAACCTGACCTCTAAATGGTACAACATTAAACATGACACATTTCTTCAAATTTTAAAGCAAGATTACTTTTTCCAGTTTTAAAATAATAAAAAAAAGGAAAAGGTTGAGGAAAGTTTGGGAAGATCAATTAGTACTTAACTAATTGTAACTCCTACTTGGGCAACTATAACAGCTTGTAAACGCTTCCTGTAGCCAGCTAAGAGTCTTTCAATTCTCACTTCTGAAATTTCCCCCAATTCTTCCTGGCAGAACACCCCTAGCTCAGAAATATTTTTCAGCCTCCTTGCATGTGTGGCATTTTTGAGATCTCTTCACATATTTACAATATTTAAGTCAGGGGACCGTGGTGATGATTCCAAACATTAATCCGTCTTTCCTGGTGGTACTTCATGGTTGATTTGGAGGTATGCTTGGGATTATTGTCTTGATGGAATACCCAACCTCTCTTCAACTTCAATGTCTGGACTGACCAACTGTAGAGGTGCTCTTCTCATATTTTGGTTTTTGGTTTCTTCAGTCCAAAGCATGTTGTTCCAAAAGGCTTCAAGCTTCTCAATGCTTTCTTTTGCATACTCCAGACGCAAAATTTTGTGTTGAGGTTGTAGGAAAGGCTTCTTTCTGGCAACTGTGCCATGTAGGTTTTCATTGTTTAAAGTATGTTGTATTGTCCTGTGAAGAGCTAGACCTGCGCCAGCTACTCTTTTTTGAAGCTGTTTTGCAGTGATGTGTGGGTTCTTGTGAGTATTCCCCACCAGATCTCAGGCAATTCCAGACCTTGCCTTGACTTCAACTGTTCCATTTATCTTCCATTTACTAATTTCTGAACATTGTTTGAAATATTGAGAGAGTTTTTGGTAGTCTTCTCCTTCTTGGTGGAAATTCATTCTTAAATCATCTGACAACTGTTTAGAGGAACACAAGGTTGTCAACACCAGACAGAACAGCCACTGCAGTTGGATATGTTAGAATCACGACCATCATGAAAAGAGGTCTGTCATTTTATTGTCTTGACTTACGATGCTAACACGTTTAAATCAATTATATTATTTTTATTATTATTATTATTATTATTATTATTATTAGTATTAGTATTAGTAGTAGTAGTAGTAGTATTAGTAGTAATTTAATAATAATAATATTTACTTGAGTAACTTGAGAACAAAAACTTCAGCTCTGGAATTATACTCACCTGACTCATTGAAGCCCTAATGAATAAATCACCTGGGTCTGGGCCTTAGTAATCAAGTTTTTAAAAAGTAACAAAGAATAATCCAAAATGGTTGCCGAACTTTTGCACAGAGCCCTTTTCCTTTTTCTAACATTTCTAAATTTCAATAAAAAAAAATCTCAGGTCTGCTTCTGTTCACCAAGATATTAACTGTAAAAGCCTTTTTGACCAGGGGTGCCCACATTTTTGCATACGATTAGTAATAATAGTAGTAGCCTGTGGTACTCACTGTGGATGTTTTTGCAGTGTTCTGGTTTCCTCCACTTCAGTCTGGATCAGTGCCTGTCCGATTGCCACATTTTGCTCATTTTGGCTGCAGAGAGAGGAGAGGAGAGAAGGAAGAGGAGAGGAGGAGAGAGGGAGAGAGGGTTATAAGGCCGTACAGGAGCCTCGTTGATTGGCAGGAGGTGATCAGTTCTTTGATCAGTACTGAATTCTCAGGCACTGTGGGACCGAGACGTCCCTTCCTCTGAATTATTCAGCAGGAGCAATTATCCACCAATCATGCATCAGAAGGTGTGTGATTGAGTGGAAAAGGCCCGGTGATGAGACACACTTCATTAGGTAAAGTCGGAGACAGATCTCCGCATGCAGAGAACTGAGATTTAGGCACACAGAAATGAACAACATTTTAACCATCCAAAGCATGTCAAGGGTCCACGATATACAGCATACAGGTACATTGGCAAGAACACTTGCTGTTGAAATATGGGGCAAGCAATCACCATGTGAGTGAGTAATTTACATTGCAGTCAACTGTTTATATTCCATTTATGGAAAATATCAATTAGTATCTGAACATTAACCCTAGGGAAAGTCTTTGGTTGGACATACAAATCACAACATCTATTTAGCACCATGCCAATCTAAAAATGCTTGATCTACCCACTGAATATTTGAACATTAAAATAACCTGAGGAACCTTTTATTCCAACTCAATGTCAGCAAATGTGCAAGAAATAAACAAACTTATCAGACACAACAACTTTGCCTCGCCCGAAGTGCACGGATAAGTGAATGATAACTCACTTTCTGTAACTCCAACTACAATTCCCTGTATTTCCATCCCAGCGAGATCGAACACAGACACCTGCAATTATAGAAGCGGAGCTGTGACAATGAAAACAAACGGCTATCGCATACCAGCCTGAAATCAGGTAGACTCGTGTTTCTGTGCTGCATGTCTGCTGTACAAAGTAGTTTTGATGACCACATATTGATTTTTACAGCAACTTCGGCTAGAACAAGAAACCTCTCTTTACACTGGACAAAGAAGGGACAATAATTTCAGCAGCAAACCAGAGAGCAGAAAGAAAAACAAATTAGGTGTATTACCAGGTCATGTAGTGGAGGCAGAAACATTGGGGTTTTCAAGACGTGATATGGTGCTTGATACTGTCTAGCTTTTAGGCAAACTAAGCAGTAGGAACAATTTAGTGGTAGGAAAATGTAGGCATTACTGGGCTGAATGGCCTGTGCTCAACATTATGTTGTTATTTTATGTTATGTTATGTTAAAACATGGGCAAATTTACAACATGGCCCTAATCCCATATTGCTCCTGGGGGGGGGGGGGTTAGTCTAATAAACTGTAAGTCACTTTGGATAAAAGCATCAGCTAAATGACTATAATGTAAATACTGTACATGGCAGGTTGAGCATACAGTATATCCACAACGACAGCAATGTACTAGCATTTCCCCCTGCTTATCTGAAGGCGATTCCACTGCACCTCAAAACATCTACACACACATGAAAATTAGGAATCACCCACTGTGGGCTAAATTCTAAGGGCCAACCAACCCTTTATCAGATGCCCAGAAGGTTTCTGTATCTCCAGTGCTGGTATGCAGACACACTGGTGTTCAGGGACGCGGAACAAAGCATCCATGTTTTATGTGGGGATAGATGTGGTTGCAACTCTTTATCAAAATTGAATATATTGGAAATATAATTAAACAATATCATATCACCATGATATTGCAACATTGCATAACATTGCATAAGTTCAGTTTTTAGCTGTCTTCAGATCCTGCAATGCATTTCTTCTAAAGATAAAATTGTAATGCTTCCTTGCATAGACTAAAACTTAAATGCAATGAAACACCTCATCTATAACTTATCAAGTTACTATTCTGTGTAGTTGTTCAAGGCTTAGCTTCCTAATACCCTGAGTGGAATTGTGTACTTCTGAGGAAATTAGGCAATAGAAGTGTAATAAAAAGAAAGTATTGTCGAAATTCCTAGGAAATACACAGCAATACAACAGCACGCACAATTGGGCTATAACCAACCTTAACCTTTGATAACTACAAGCTTGTCACTTCAATTGATATGAAATAGATGCATATTTAAATCTTTCTTGTTTTTTGCCCAGAAATTACCCAATAGTTAGAGATTTTTTAACCACATATGTACCTGGTAAATGCCGGGGACACAGGTGACTGTAAAAGGACGTGTTACCAGATACATTGCTGTGAAATACCTGCATCTTCAAAGAAGTCCGGATACATATTAATATATTGCAGTATATGCCATTTCTGCAAGATAAACTTTTGACTGCTGTTCCCTAGCAACTCCCACAAACACGATTGGTTCGGTCTCAGTTTTGTTCCCTCCTCCCAGTTACCCCTCCAGCAAAGCGGATGAGAGAGGGCTGGCACCCAGGCCACACGCCCCGAGACTGGCACGAGAAGCAGGCACGCGTACCAGACAGCCAAACAAGGCTGGTGGGTTCTCCTGACACACACTGACAGGGAGAGGACAGAGGTGGAGGTCCTCGGAACACACTCACACACAGAAACACACACGTATGTTCATTAGCAACCCAACACACACCGAGGCCCCCTGTATGAACACTGTGGTCCTGCACGAACACGGGCCTCCTGTATGAACACAGACACGGCCCGCAAAGCTTTCTGCGTGCTGGGCTCTGGGTCTGAAAGGGTCCCATGATCGAGCACACTCTCACAGGGGTAACCTACAAACCTACATAAAGACACCCATCCACTGGCGCAACACAGAAAGATAAAGTCATTCAGCAGCAGAGAGAAACAGGGCGAATGTTACAGTATGTACATTACTATAACGGTGCTTTAGTACTGTTATGATTTTCAGTGCATCTGCATCTCAGATCTCATCACAACACCAACGGTAGACAGCATGGCTTTATTCAGCTTTACACCATTAACACAGGCCATAATTCTCAAACTGGAGTCTGAGCACTCACTCACACACACACACACACACACACTCACACACTCACACACGCTCACTCACACACACACACTCACACTCACACACACACACACACACACACACACACACAGTCAGACACACACTCACACACGCTCACACACTCACTCACACACACTCTCACACACACACACACACACACACACACAGTCAGACACACACTCACACACGCTCACACACACTCTCACACACACACACACACTCACACACAGACACACACACTCACACACACTCACACACACATACATATACTCACACACACTCACACCCACACACACACACACACACACACACTCACACACTCACACACTCACACACACACACACACACACACACACACACACTCACACACACTCAAATACACACACACACACACATATATACTCACACAGTCAGACACACACTCACTCACACACACACACACACACACGCTCACACACACACTCAAATATACACACACCCTCACGCACACACAAACACTCACACATACACTCACACACACTCAAATATACACACACGCACTCACACAGTCAGACACACACTCACTCACACACACACACACTCACACACACATGGACACACTCACACACACACACAGACACACACACATACGCTCACACACACTCACACACACAGACACACTCACACATACACTCATACACACTCACAGTCACACACACAGACACACTCACACACACACACTCAAGACACTCACACACACTCACATACACACACACATACACACTCACATTCACACACACTCACACAGACACACACGCATACACACACAGAGACACACAGAAGCTCATTAGTTTTGCACACGCACATCCCCGATAGACACATAAAGAAAGGCAGCACTCACTCTCTCTCTTTCGCTCTCTCTCCGTCCAGCACTGCATTGCAGTAACGTCTGACCTGCAGTTCTCTGTGCTCCTCACGCTGTAGCTAATAACCCCGCGTAGCTGTTCTCGCTAAACTTCACCTCACCACCATCTCCCAAAGCCCCCTCCGGTCACAACGCCTGCCTACCTCACTCTCCGGTCCGCACGGAACTTCAGCATTTTCCTCCAGAGGCATCAGATGAGTCCATCAAGGCAGGCATATGTGCACACACACACACGCGCACGCAGACACACACACACACGCAGACACGCATGCAGACACACATACACAGAACAGATATTCGAAGTCAGAATGTTCCCAGTGGACGGAGAAAGAAGACCGTTTCTTTTGTTGTTGTTGTTGATTTTTTGCGGTTGCTGTGGGGTGTTGAAAATTGTAATTGCTGTGCTGTATTTCCCCTTTCTCTCCTTGAGAATGTGTGCTCCAGTCAGCCCCCCTCTCCCTCCCTCCCTCCCTCCCTCCCTCTCTCTCTCTCTCTCTCTCTCACTCTGTCTCTCCCTCTCTCATGCTCCCCTGGTTTGCTTTGTAAGGAGAACTGCAAGGCTCAGCTGATTCAGTTCGTAGGTCTGTCCATTTTTTCCTCATTCCTCGGTCGGTTCCCGCAGGGGCAGCTGAATAACAGGAGACCCACACAGGCCTTATGTCAGTGACCCCCACCTCCCCCCAACACCAGGCCCTGCTGAGGAGAACCCCAGCCGGGCTTCACAGGAGGAACGAGGGGTGGGAGACAAAGGATGCTAATCATCCAGGTACCCCCCTCCTCCCCCTGCGTGGAGTCACAGACACAGCCCCTCACGTGACCATAATCACGTCCATATTTCATACCGTGACAAGCTCAGCGTGAACCTAAAGGAGACTGCCAGACAAAAAGCCCTGGATCGCAACGTCACACACGCGCAAAAGCAAGAAGAAGCTTGTGTTTATGAGTACCAGGCCCATCTGAGAGAACGGATCTGACAATCGCACTAACACCGTTCCCCACAGGGTCCTCTCAAGAGCGAAGACCTTAATGTCACCAAGGTCGTTCTCCTGCTCTGGGGCCGGCGGAGAGCTCTGTTTTGCGTAAATAAGCGAAGGTCGTAACAGGAAGTGGCGTTATCCTGCACAGGCGACTGGGCTCGGCTATAAACGCTGATGACGATGAAGGCGCTCGCTGGGATTTATTTGGCATGGAGAGGGAAAAGCGGATCGCCTGCCCAGAAACGCAAATTAATCGCCTCCGCTTGATTCAAATCGCCGCAGGCATTAATGGCGGCACTCCGAGAAACAATGGATGGACCCGGTTACATTTCCATGGAGATGATGGCCTCCTGACGTGGAAACGGCTCTAAATTCTGCGAACCTGTGATTGTAGGCACCCACGTCTCCCAGTGCTGTGACATTTTAATGTTTTTTATTCTCTTATACCATCGCCTCTGCCTCGCCTGTGTCTTACTCATCCAATCCATTACCCTTCCTCCATCTCCACTTCCAGTCTAAAACTATCCACTGTTTTTCAATGTGCCCTTACTGGCGCTATTCATAATAGCAAAGTATAAATCATGAATTATCTCCAGTGCAGTAAAAGTTATGCGCCATTGTCAATGTTCATACAGTGTACTGCAAATATTCTGCATCAGCGGTAACATTTGTACTTCACACTGTGTTATTATATCTAAAGTTATTTCACTAAAGGTCCTTACACTGAACTATGGATGGAACGCATACATACGGAGTGTGTGTGTGTACTGTATGTGTGTCTGTATGTGTGTGTGTGTGTGTGTACTATATGTGTGTGTGTGGGTAATGTATGTGTGCGTGTGTCTGTGTGTGTGCTCGTGTGTGTGTGTGTGTGTGTGTGTATGTGTGTGTGTACTGTATGTGTGTGTGTTTGTGTGCGTGTGTGTACTGTATGTGTGTGTGTGTGTGTGTGTGTGCTTGTGCGTATGGGTGCGTCGATGTGTGTGCTCTCTTGTGATGTTTGGGTATATATTAATCGCACCTGGAGAGTGCTGTTCCTTTCTGAGATATATTAGTATTTTCTTTTTGCCTGGGCATTAAAGCCCCCCATGCACAAAGCAGATGGAGTTCCCAAAAGCAGACCATAGAACAGGCCGGTCAATAATCCCAATATCCATCCATCAGGAGTGTCAGCGTCTTCAGTGTGGCAGCGCAGCACACAATGGTCCTGACAGAGTCCCTCAGAGAGCAGCCCAGCTGAGCGCGGGATGCCTGGGGAACGTACGCAGCTCTGCCTGGGGGGCTGCTGGGGGCTGCTGGGGGCTGGCGATGGCAGCTGTGGACCAGTTTGGCACCCCTCACCTATTGTGGGGTTTCCATCCAACCATTTTATGCAAGCCTTGAGTTTATGCAACATAAAACCCAAATAAAGAAATACGCTTGGCCAAGTTAGAGTGGGTGCAATTTTTTTGGAATAGTGTCTAATACTATAGACATGATGAGAAAGTCACATGCTACTCCTCCAGAAAAACTCAAAACCCCAAAGGGCAACTGGCACTCCTCATTTTGTCATATTTTTTGCATCCCCTTAAAAATACTAGTCGTAGTTCATGGAACACACCCCGGTTCACAATTTCTTTTGCCAACTTAAAAAATGATTTGTTTACAATTTGAGAAACATTTGAATGGAGACTTAACGTATGTCGCCCTTGCTAAAACAAGGCCTGCCCCCTTATATAAGTATATTTCAGTGAGCACCCAGATAAAACAGGACTGGACTCCCACCTCTGGGTATGCACAGAACATATGTATGTGTTTAAGTTTGGTCTCCTCTGGCCCCACTGAACCACACACAACTCCCTGTCACTAGAGACAAGGAGCACAGGAACTAACAGGATTACCTGTGTCTATGAATGGATTAGCTCCTCCATAATGAGAGAAAACTTGCGTGACAGTTTAGCCCCCTATCTCTCTCATGTATAGTATCTTGGCATCTCTACCTAGGCCTCACAGAAGTAAGTTTTGCTTCATTTTTTGTTTGCGTTTCCTGCAGATTATCTTTTAAACCCAAATTTAAGACTCAGAACCCACAGACATGCGTGCTCTTAATATCTTACCCGTGTTCCACCATGAAAAAAAGCTCTCGCTTACAGCAGAGAACATTTCACTCACTCGAATGTTTCCCTATGGAGTGTGACACGGAGGTGAAAAGGTTAAAGGTCAAGCAGCAGCACAGAGTGAGTGCGCTCTCCTGCAGCTCAGAGATCCCATTGGCGAGGCTGTAGCACGTTAGCCTGTGAGAGGGAGAACAGTGCATCCACAGTGAGCAGCACAGCAGCATAGAGTGAGTGTGCTCTCCTGCAGCTCACAGATCCCATTGGCGAGGCTGAAGCATGTTAGCCGTTAGCCTGTGAGAGGGAGAACAGTGCATCCACAGACATGGACACAAACACACAAACCCTGCCGTACAGGGAAGGTCAGCCAAAGGGCCAGCCTGTGATGAGTATGGGCCATGTGACTTTGGGGGAGGAGGGTGTGTGTGTATGTGAGGGTGAGTGTGTGTGTGTGTGTGTGTGTGCATGTGTGTGTGTGTGTGTGTGTGAGTGTGTGTGTGGTGTATGAGTATGCAAGTGTGTGTGTGCACACGCGTGTGTATGTGAGGGTCTGTGTGTGTGTATGCGAGAGTGTGTGTGTGTATGTGGTGTGTGTGAGTGTGTACTGTATGTGTGTGAGTGTGTGTGTGTTTGTACTGTATGTGTGTGTGTGTGTGTGTGAGTGTGCGAGAGTGTGTTTGTGTGTGTGTGTACTGTATGTGTGTGAGTGTGCGAGAGTGTGTTTGTGTGTGTGTGTGTACTGTATGTGTGTGAGTGCGTGTGTGTGTACATGTGAGGGTGCGCATGTGTATGTGCTTGCATGGTTGGGTGGCTTTTCCAGCACAGTAAGTAGAAACCCCTTCATTATCTGCCTCTAGGTGACAGAACTAATGCAGATCAGTGCATATAGTTATCCTTGCCAAATGTTTTATTTTTCTATTTACTATTTGCATTCGATGAAATCTCAAAAAGCCATAAGGCATAGATATGACTGCATGGTCACTCTGTGATGTGACAATCCCCTCTCATGATAATTTGAGAAAATCTCAAGGGCGTTGCTGCAGTTCTGCAGTTCCTGGAGTTGCTGTTTCCATGTGCCTTCACACCATCGACTCTAACAGACACCCCTCTCAATCATCGCTGACGCATCACTCCAGCATAAATCGATGGATAGGCAGCGGCTACTAAATAATATGTGTGGGTAGACGTGGAAAAGAGATGGAGCCATTAATTTTTTAACACACTCATTTCAATGCAGTAATGGCCCTTATATGCAATTACTTTGATTCCAAATTGAATGAATGCGATGAGATTTTTTTTTTTTTTTTATTAAACAAAAGCTCTCAGCAAATCTGAATATCTGTTAAAGTGAAAGTGTGGCAGCCAAAATGTCAGGTTCGCACAAAATTAAATAGTAGACAGTATTTACCGCACTTAGTGTTTTAAGTATTTAGTATAAGATATTTATAATTCACAGGGTATTTCCACATTTGACACAGCAGTAGCAGAGCAGTGTAAACATTTCACACCACACACTCTTAAAAAGCCTCTCTTTTGTGACGCAGTTCAGCAGAGTCCCATGCTCTACGGTGAGAGTTTTAGACTAGCTCTCAGGCTGGGTTTTCTTGCACCTTTCCCCCGGCCTGTGGTTCTGCCCGCTCTTTAAGCTCTGACAGGCCACTCCACATCACAGCAACACGAACATGACTGCTTCCAAAATCCCTCTCCAGCGAACGGTTGAAAAGGGTTTGGAAATACACCCATTTCCCTCTGCTTTCTACTGTGAATAATCTGGTTTCTAAACGTCCACCTGGGGCACTGCTAGGTCAGGTCTCTTTCAAGAAATCAACACCAGATTCTCGCCAAGACCCGATTGGTGTGACCAAGGTAACAGAACAATTTAGGCTCTAGCCAGAAACCCACACTCTAAACAGTACTTTACTGTACTCAACTCTGTTGCCAGTAAATTACTGCAAAATGTGCCGGTTATTTTTATTACAGTATAGAAGCAAACCAACTTAAAACCATGATTGCACTGCTACAGTTAAACATATGATTGATTTACTTTTTACAGTAATTTACTGGTAGCAGATTCGCCAGTAAAGTACTGTAATTTTAGAGTGCATACATTCCCCCAACAGATCTGGGACATCATGTAATAATCTCACTTCTCGGTGATTACTGTCACCGCCAACCAACCCCCACATAGGGTAAATTAGCACACCGTTACCCTACAGAAAGACCCTCCCACAGCAAGAGCCCTGAATCACAGAGAAAATAACATAACCCAATAATAATACAATACATTACCTACTGATAAGGCTGGAGTCTGCTACTGTCTCAGACATGGCTGTAGTCTCCCCTCAACCACGTTAATCTAGATAATGCACCATAAAATAATAAGGAAAAAGTAGAGGAAATGTATGAAAAATGAAATGAATGAATTTGACCAGTCCAGTCTCAGTGAGGCTGAAATACAGACTCCAGGGCAAAAAGGACAAAAAGACCATGCTAATATTACAGATGTGTTCAAATTACAAACGCTCTGTGCTGGTTTTGTCTGCTTTTATTGGGTAATTAAAACGTGCGGTCCTCTGACAGCGTGAAAGCGTTTGAGTGATTCAGGCACGGTTTCTGAGCCTGGCGTATGACGCAGTGACAGCACACTCCACAGATATCCCTGGAGACACATTCCGACCGCACACGTCTCTCCTAATAACACACAACGCCACGGAAACACACACACACACCGCCCCTGGGCACACCGGCAGCCGGGGCTCAGGACGAGGGGGGAGACTCATGAATTAGTGAGGACAGTGGTGTTCTCCAAGGGTTGTGTAACTCCGTCTTACATCACAGGGCTCAAGCCCTAATGTCAAGGGGTGTGTGTGTGTGTGGTGGGGGGGCGTAAATTCTGTGATTCACAGAGTTGCGTGTTACCCACAAAACATCTCACTCTCCTCACGGCGCTTTGACTGCGAAATAATTATTTCTCACAAGTGCTGACAGTCTGGACTAAAAGAAAAAGAGGAGAATTACGAGGGCAGCCGGTTTGCAAAGCGCTCATCTGTTACGGGGGAGGGTCGCTGGGGGTGTGACGGGGGGGAGGGCCCGCTGGAATTCAGCGCTTACCTCATAGGGTGTCTGGGATCTGAGTGGTTTAGGGGCCCTTCACAGGGGATACTCCCACAGTACAGTCATGGGGGCTCAGCCGGCCCGGAGGTCAGAGATAAGAGAAGAAGAGACTGAACAACTGCAGTTACCCTGCACCACTGAAACAGGCTATCAGATGTCTGTGATGGTAGTATCTGCTAGCTGTGACAAAGTGAGTGAGAGAGAATGAGAGAGTGTGTACGTGTGTGTGTGTGTGTGTGTGTGTGTGAGAGAGAGAGAGATTCACAATAACAGCCCAGCCAGTGTAATCCACACCTGTATCTGCCGTCCTTAAACCCTGGAAGTAGGACCTGTTCTACCACACTGACTGGGGCAAACGCTGAGACACCACAGTGTTCATGGGGTGTCGTGGGGGCCTGTTCGGACTGACAGGGGCCCTCAAAAAATATTACATTCTAGCATCTTCTGGGATCCAATGTGAGATAATAACAATACCATGTTGACAGTGTGGTATTAACACAGTGATCCTGTCTTATTCAGGGTTATAAAATGACCCCTGGGAGATTCTTTAGACAGTGTGTGGAGGGGAAAAGAATCAGGCGTTCAATTCTCCAAAGATAACAGGAACCACTGAGTCTTGACTCATGCATCACATTGTTAAATATAACAGTCAGTCCCAGACCATGAGTAATTGCATATTAACAGATTAACAGATTAACACTAAGAAAAAGGGAAAAGCACTGTGCAAATAGAATGGGTTGTGGCCGTCAGCAAGCAGCCCAGGTGTGGACACAGAGAGTCGTCAGCGGGGAGCTCCATTGTGCTGGCTCTAGATACCGCAGGGCGGGGCGGGGGAGGGGGGTAAATCTGCCACGACCCCCCCTGTGAGATCATTGTGGGCCCTGCGTGCATGGCCCGCTCGAACAGAGCGCGTAAATCTCCTACAGGGAGGGTCCCACTGCGCCAACACTGAGGAGAATGTGTCTGTCGCCACCTACTGGTGATGCTGAGACCTCTTTTCACATTTCAGCACTTGCGCCTGCCAAACTGCAGTCCCAGCAACAGAGGAGGCTGAAAAAACGAACATACCAGCCAAATTCAGTGTGCTGAATCTGATTTTGTGTGATTAACAAACATACCAATTTAGATTTGGTTGAGCCTTTCGTCAAAAAACAACCAAAAGGAACAAACTAATTGGCAGATAGTTACAGTTACTGTAACCAGTCGCTTTCACATATCCAAAAATCTAATGTAATCCAACTCCATGCTATAATTACAGTACAATGCTACTGTAAACCCATAATGGGCAGGCTACCATATTAGAGATGTGAAAATGTATCCATTGTTATTCTTCAATAAAAAAATCTAAGTCTCACTCAAACACCTACCCCTTTTAATCACAGTATTTAAATAAGGATACAGTGACACTCACAAGTACCAATTTGGCGAAGAGCTAAAAAATCAACTGTACCGAGAGGGAGAGAGAGAGAGGGACATAAAATATGATTACGATAATCATAAAGGGAGCAGCCAGCACAAATGCCACCAAGAAAACCTCTTTGAACAAGAAAATGTTTCACCAAGGGAAGGGAGGCAAGTGGTTCGTTCAGACCTCTTCAGAGACAGTACTGAACTGTGTCCAAATCAGCCTCCTCGCCAATGTGTTCTCAAAGTATATACTGTCTACTAAGCATAGTAAAAGTACTGTTAAGCACATGTTTAGCATGTGAATATCCACCATACTATTTCCCAACCATACTGTGGAAGTGTGGTAAGATGTTCCACCCTTGCGTGCCCAACAGTCTTTGCAGAGTTTGGCGTTCTATGTGTGCTAATGAGAGAGGCCAGAGGAGAAGGGCCAGACTGGTCAAAGCTGACAGGCAGGTGACAGTAACGCGAATAACCACACATTACAACAGTATTATGTAGCTCTGAACATACAACACATCAAACCTTTAAGTGAATAGGCTACAGCAGCAAAAGACTTCCTGAACCTTAACCTAGTGCTCGCTAAGTGTATACTCAATAGTAGGCAGGTACGCAGATTCGTACACGACCCTGACATCATGCTGTGCTGAGACACCAAACAGATAAGGTTCAGTCACAGGGCGTGATCCAGGCAAGCATTCTCTGGAGAAACCTCAAGACACCATTAACAAAAACCGCAAATATCCCTGGCCCCTAGCGCTAATGACCTCACTCAGGTGACGGAACACTTGGCATGGCCAGGTACCCCTCCAGGAAGTACAGTCACCATTAGTGTTTCACCCTGGCCCATTTTGACAAGCCAGCGCACCTCTTCTCCTGTTGGCTTTGTAGAAAATATCAACCGTTGACGCCTGGAGCGTCAGAAGGCATTCAGTGCCATTCACCGATATGAGTCAGACCGTTTTAATGACTCGAGGAGAACGGTAAGAATGTCAAAGCGGTCTTTTAGCCCGTGAAATTGGAGCAGCTCCTACGACAAAAGGAAAGGGGTTGTGAATTGCATCTGGATCGTTTTTCCGTGATGAATCCCACGGACCTGAATGAGCTGGCCTCCGGGCGCCTTGAAGAGGAGTCCACACAGCCCCATCAAGACAACGATCGTCCAGCAGAAAGTCGATGATCTGTCGGACTGGAATAAATGTGGTCTTTTCAAATCTCAAGTGCTGGTACATCATGTTCAACTCTCCACCATCATCTCTGAGGATGGCCAATAACATATTTCTGTAAACAGATGCCTGCAAATGCCTTTTCTGATAAAGTCTGTCTGTTTGTCTTATTGACTTTCTTACAACAGCACCGTCAATACAAAAAGCCTCATCTCCTTCTGTACAAAACTGTAAAGTGGATTAAGTCAGTAAACTCAGTCAGAGAGTCATGCAAATGAAAATGCTTTGGGGAACTGGCAAAATGACAACATCTCAGGATTTAGCAAACCTGATTTTCTCATAGTAATGGTTGCATGTCAAATCTTTTTTTGAAGGGCAAAATACTGAAAACATTTTGACGTTATTTGTATTGTGTCATTAAATGATGTCTGTTTTAAGACTGATCAGTTCAGTTCAGAGGAAGGTCGGGGTGACACTGAAACATTATCATGAACAAAACACAGACTGCAAGAGCAAGACTGCCTCTCTCTATTCCCAAATGTTCACATCCAGAGTCCGGAATATTCCTCAAACTAATACATTCAATGCACTCAATCACATTGATGGCACAACAAAGCATTATGGGTAATAACTACCAGCCAGGGTCATTTCACACCAGAGACAGCAACCAGCACTGCAAAGTGAATTAATATCCACCTCACTGTGTAACGGCCTGGGTGACCAATCACAGCCTCCGCACAGCTGACTGCATCATCATCAAGTCTGTGCATAGTCTACCTTTTTATCCTCAGACAGGCATGACTGACTCCTGACACAGCTCTATATAACATCATTATAAGTGTTTTTTCTGACTAAAGTTGAAGTTATACTTTATTGACCCTTCCTGGTTACTTAGGAGCAGTGGGCAGCTATAGTGCAGTGCCCGGGGACCAACTTCAGTCCTGAGACCAGTGACTAGGAGTATACCTAACCTGACATGTATGTCTTTTGGTGTTGGACAAAAGAGTACCCAGAGGAAACCCACCTGAACACAGGAAGAACATTCAAACATTAAACACCAAGCAGAGAGGATCCGGACAGCTAAGACCACCTCCTTTCTGCATGTCAATAGAGCTAACCACTGAACCCTTTAAAGCTCAGTAGCAGCTCATGGGTCAAGAGAGGCAAGTGCCATTCAGAGACCTACTTTAAAGGTTTAACCTGGCATAAAAGCCTCTTAAACACAGTCATAAAAATGGTATTAATGGTTATATAAATTAATAAACCGGGTTAATGTCCTTCCTCACTTCTCTCTCTCAAATTTGAGCAAGCATCACCTCCCTTGCCACCTCTGACCAGCTTTCACTGACTTCAGTTACCTTTTTAAGATTCTTCTAGCTAATGTGGCAGTTGCATAGTTCATAAGCATCTTTTAAAAAGCATAGCAAGCTGAAATAAAAATGTAATTACGAACAAATACAGCTGCATTCATTCCATGACACCACAAACCAGCAGAATTGGCATCCTAACTCAGAAGTAACACAGTTCACCTTAAATTATCAGGTCAGGGCTGTGTAAAGACTGGAACTGCATACAGCCCAGGTAGAACACATCAGACCCCAAAGGTATTTGGGGGAGATAATCTTTTTTTATTGAGGACAAGGCTTTGTTCATGTTGATGAAGCCAGGCCTGTATTTGCTGGCATTTGCAGCAGTATAACACTGCTCCTCTGGGACTAGCCTGTAGCTTTACAAGGTACTGAAGATGCTGAAGACTGCAGGCAAACACATGCTTTTCAGGACGAATGGCTGGTGAGTTATGAGCAAGAGTGTGTCCCGGGCATACTGCAGGGACACTCAATCTTACCAGTCTGTGTGCAGGCTGGGACACACCTGATTATACGAATCAACCACCAGAAATAAATATAAAGGCACAAAAAGTGCCTAAAAAAGTACAAATGCTTGTCTCTGAGGCAGTACCCTATAAGTACATAAAATTGTAACCCTAGGCAGCGATATATTCTCAATTTGTACTTTTCTGCTTCGAAAACTTTACCAAAGAGAACATCGTTTTACCTTCAGGCTACATTTGGGTAATTTAATCCTTGAAGAACAAAAATGTACCTCCACTGTCACTTTATTTCTGAGAGTGTAGTTTTTGCTAAGGACCTTGATTAGTAGAATCAGGTGTGTCACTGCTTGTTTGAAACAGAAGCCAGCACCCACCCCGGCCCTTTCTGGGTGAGATTGAGTATCTCAGGCATACGGTATGAAAAGTGATATTACTTTCCATTTTAGGCATTTACTGTAGCAGAGCCTATTACCCAGAGTGACATACACCACTTAAAAATCTTTTTACTTCTAATCCACTCACACAGCCGGGTATTGTGGAAGGGGTTCAGGTTAAGCACCTTATTCAAAGGTAGAACTGTGGGGCCCCACCTGGGACATTCATAAACATAATCACAGATTACTAAGCATAATGCTGCACTGAAACCCAGCTGTGCAAATACAGGCATTATTGCAGACGACTAAGAATAAGAGTCAATGCTCATCACAGTTACTAGAGAGATCTTGTCTGGAGAAGACATTTCACCTGTCTGTATAGAAACTGTGTGTTTGATGTGTTCACACCTGGACAGATACCAAGAACCTGCACACAAAAACATATTTAAAACCAGTGTGGATTCACAATGGATTCCTGGGCAAATAATTAAAAGAGTAAAGCAGGTTTTCCTCACCTGTTCAATCAGCTTACATTGAATCTTCCGACAGCCTTTATTCACATTTTACGTGTCCTTTTTAAGCAATAACACGTTGGGTTCCTGCTTCCTCCACGATACGATACACTAACAACAGGTCACGACAAACTCCGGCACGTCTAAATATCCTCTTTCCAAATATTTTGGTTTCAGTTCTTTGTTTCCTGAAAAGTTGCTTTTTGGATTTTTGTTTTTCATCTTTTTCTTTTCAATGAATGAATGAATTGCACCGGTATAGTCATAAAAACAGAGAATATACATCCAATAATTTTCTGACAGTCAGCAGTTTGGAGAGAAAAACTGTTGTTTTGATGCTAAGAAGAGTAAGGACTGTAACATCTTGGTGTGGCTAACTATTGCTGCTGTCTCTTGAGAGATTTAGGCCAGTGTACAGTAGGCCTTTGTAGAAGTCTTGCATGAGCAAGCAGGCAGCAACAATACCAACTGTTATCACACAAACAGACAACATTGCACTGAGGAAAGAGAAAAGATTAATACGTGGAAGTTTTTAACCCGAAAAGATGTTTCCACAAACAGCACAACTCTCTGACTAAGCAAGATGGATTGAGACAAAGTCTGAGGTCGACGGCAAGAATGTCCTCTAAACTTATCACAAGATGGCCACAGCTGGAAGAAGTGAACCTTGTGGCGTTAACAAGGCAGTTTGTACGGTAACTGCAATTTGTCATCCTAAATTTTAGGAACAGATAAAAAAAATCTTTGAGCGTTTGCCATCTATTTCACAGTTAATGAGCCAAATCAGCCGAAGCCTTAAACTTCTGACTTTCATAAAATATTTATTAATATAAGATAGGTCACCAAAACCACTGCATTCCACTTCCACGTTTCAAATTTTCTGATCCAAGAGCACTGAAAATAATATAGCAGATATGTAAATGTGCACAGTACAGTGCAGTGGGATTATGCAACATGTGGACTGATAGTTGTATTTCAGACAAACAGTATCTTTTCTAAGTGATGAGACACAGGTACATGCAGTGACCTTCACAAATGATTGGCAGCGCTTGACGCACTAGTCCCGGCAGAAATTGAAATGAATTTCTGAGCAATTTCACTCAGATGTGAGAAGGGCATTTGGTCTGACCCTCGACTTCCTGTCGAGACGGAGACAGAGTTAACGTAACGACACTGGACCGTTTGAACGCCCACACGTACCACGACCCCCGTCTCCTTTTCCGGAACAGTCTTCCTCCGCAGTCAGCCGCATTAGTGGAAAAGCACTCGTAATGTTTTTAACATCGTACACCTCCAAGAAAGTAAAAAAATAGCAGTCAAGAAGATTTAAAACAGAAAACTAACTGAATTTCCATAAATTGAGAATCTGTGCTATTGATGAGAACAGCAAGCTTGTCAGCAGATAATACCAATTTTTGTGAGATTGACAACTGAAAATATCAGTTAGTCTGTAAGCACCACTACCCCACACCCTTCCCACCACAAAAACGAACAAATAAATAACAAGAAAATGCAGAATCGTCCTCACTGAAAGCACATTCAGTAATTACAGGCTCCCTGTAACTGCACACAATAAGCTCTCCAAGTGCAAATACTGTAATCGGAGGGCCTTGATATGCATATGGACTGAAGGAAAAAAGGATACAGTTACACTGTAGCCAAACAGGATGCATAAGATACAGTTTCTGAATACAGTAAGTATGGAGGCAGAGATAACAAAAACAGCTGTGCAAAAAGACCTTTAGTTAAAGGCACCCAGAGATGGCCAAGCTCTCATTAGAATGTACAATTTACCCCACAATACTGATTCAAAACATGCATTACAGGGCTCTGCTTTCTTTATACACCAATCATACACTGGTAGAGCAGAGCAAAGCAAACGCTGAAAATATTTTTAGTGTGCCACTCACGAGATGGAAAAAAAGAAATGCTTTTAAAATAACAACAGGACAAAAACCGTTATCGTTTATAAAGGATCAATGAAAATTAAACTCCATTGTGTATGCTGCTCTTGCCACCCATCTGTTGTAAAATCCATGTATGGGAATAACTCAATTTTGCACTAAAAGCATTTATGTCTGCTGGGCGAGGGCATACCATAAAGACTTACACAAAGAGCCTAACTGATATAAGCAAACAGCAATGCTTTCAAAGCTCCATTCAGTTTTTTTTTTTTTTGACGGGGAAAGAGTACCGCTCTGCGATTAATCCGAGATAACACAGGAAATTAGCTCTTATCTAAATTTACTGAAACCCCTGCTGACGGAGCGGGAGGGGCCGCAAACAATGGCGCACATTGTGCTAGAAAATTCCCAACCGTGCATTACATTTCAATCACCCAATTACCTAGTCCAGAGATGGAGTAACGGTAAATAATCAGTCTGGTCACGGCACAAATGCAAAGGTAAACATGTGAAGCGGGCGACAGAATGAATGCCTCAGATTTATGGCAACCGATATCCTGCCACTCTTTACATGAGCATCACAAGGGTCTAATCTGGTCAGAATGATGTCACCAGTGTAAGATCCAAGAGCAGGGCTTCCCAACCCTGGAGATATACTGTCCTACAGACTTTCACTCCAACCCTAACAAAGCACATCTCATTCAACAGCTAGAACAGGGCTGCGCAACCCTGTTCCTGTAGGCTTTCATTCCAGCCCGAACAGAGCATAACTCATTCTACAGATAGAATGATCATTGAGCTGCTTAGTAGATTTAGTATTAGTAGAATCAGTTATACCAAAGTAGGGTTAAAATGAGTGGTAACCAACCATGTTCTTGGAGATCCTGTAGGTTTTCATTTCAACCCTAATTTGGCACACCTGACTCTACTAAATATAAGCTTACAAGATCTCTAGCCGTTGAATGAGGTGTGCTTTGTCAGGGCTGGAGTGAAAACCTACAGGACAGTATATCTCCAGGAACAGGGTTGGGCAGCCCTGCTCTAGCTGTTGAACGAGGTGTGCTTTGTTAGGGTTGGAGTGAAAGCCTACAGGACAGTAGATCTCCAGGAACAGGGTTGGGCAGCCCTGCTCTAGCTGTTGAACGAGGTGTGCCAAATTAGGGTTGGAGTGAAAGCCTACAGGACAGTAGATCTCCAAGAGCAGTTGTGCCACCCTGACCTAGCGCCACAGAAATGGGTTCATCAGCAAGGCCTCTGACATTGGGCAAGATATCCATGGCAGATCGCTCTGGAGAAGTCTGCTTAGTGACACGGTGACGCACAAGCCTTGATCTGCCCAATCAGCACCCCTCTGGACTCACACCAAGAGAGGCTTCTGGGACACGATGTTCTCCGCTAAGGTGCAAAGTGGGCCAGTGCAGCCACACCAGGTGTCTGGCACAGATTATTTGCGGGTTTGGGATTTCACAAACTTCACTGCACAGACAAAGATGCAGTGAATGGTTCACTGCCCATCTTACTGCACTCTGAATACTCCTCAGAGCAGTTACGCTCCTGTAGGTCTATCCACTGACAGAAGTGACTAAAACAGTCATGGCTGAACCATTAGAAACAATCGACTGTTGCCATTGAACCCAGAAGCCTTTACACTACTGAGCCAAAAATTAAATACCTACATCCTCTTTAAATAAGGAGCCACACAAAACAAAACAGCAAAAGACTTGGACAAACACCTAGATTGTATCACCATCTGTCCTTAACTTTGCCTTTCAAGTAAATACAGCATTATTTTCTTTAAACAAACACAGGAGAACACGTTTATTTTGGCAATCATTAAAAAATGTTTTTCTGTGTATAAAAATGAATATTTCATCATCTGGCTGATTGTGAGGCAAAGATAAGGTGACACTTTCACTGAACCCCAGCCATAATGTGAGACCATGGAGTGGGTTTCCCTGGTTTCAGGAGAGGGAGCGGGAGAGGGAGAAGAAGAATGGAGAAGAAGAAGGAGAGGAGGAGGAGAGAGTGCAGCAATGGTGAAAAGGTGTGGCAAGTTACACCATCCATCCGAGTCCTGGCTTCTGTCTGATCACAATGTCACAATGTGTCCCTGCAGATCAGATTTTACTCTGACTTTCAGTCACTCTTTATAACAGGCCCCTAAAGGCTCTGCTTTATGAATATGTATGTGAATAGTGGATTTTCTTCATTATTATCATCTAACTTAACAACACTCAGTGCTCAGGGCACTTCCCTTACCTGTAAATAATCTGAGGTAGCAGCTTTCTTTTGCTAAAACCATAACCTTTGTTGAGGTGATCAAAGCCATATCTGAGTCTGGGCAGATCACAGTGAGCCCTATTCCCCCACTCATTCCTGTGGTGTGAGCTCATGTAGATGGGCCAGAGGAGGGAGGAGAGAGACGACTTGTTCACTGGGGGGTTAGAACACATCCTGGCTGCACATTCCTGACTTCACTGCAACCCAACAAGATCGTTGCATTACTGCAACCCAACGAGATCGACTCATAACTGCAACCCAACAAAATCAACTTATTACTGCAACCCAACATATTTGATTAATTACTGCAACCCAACACGATCCTTGTGTCTCTCTGACACTGTTCTGAGTGGCACGGCGAGTCCAGGTGTGCTACCACCTGCCCAGGTGCAGACCAGCATGACCCAGCTTGCCACACCCCACCCCCCACAGCCACGAGACGCAAGGCAGAGACACACACCACTCACACACTGCCAAAAGTCTGCCTAAACACGTACTGCTCACACACTGCCAAAAGTCTGCCTAAACACATACAGCTCATGCACTACCAAAAGTCTGCCTAAACACATACAGCTCATGCACTACCAAAAGTCTGCCTAAACACATACAGCTCATGCACTACCAAAAGTCTGCCTAAACACACACACACTGCTCACACACTGCAAAAACACACGCACTGCTCACACACTGCAAAAACATCTGTATTGTCAAGTATTTCAGTGTAATGAGACTTAAAATCCTGCAGCAGGGGGATATAAGAAAATGCAAGCTTGTTTTAATTATGTTTTGCTTGTCTTACCTCATTGGCAATATTTTTTCCTTATTTTCTTATGTTTTAAAAATAGAAATACGATTTTAAGTTGAAATAAAAGACAAATAAAAGACTTGTTCATATAATACTTATTGTTTGGTTTCTGCAGTGCAGTCCATAGGAACAGCACACATCCAGTCTAAACCTGAAGCCTGGCTCCCCGGCTGTGTTTAATGAATGACATCAAACCCGCCATTAACTTTGTTTTGCAATGATGAGCTTAACCTGCCAGGGCCACCTCCCTTGCACAATGTGTGTATTAGTGATTCTCTGATACACACTTTCTGCGGTGTGTGAGCTGTGGCAGCCGTTAATGCTGTTTACCTCAGCTGTCTGGCGACTAGCTGATGGCCCGCTGGTATTGCAGCATACCGGCTGAAAAAATGTCACTTTCTGAATACATATAAGTGAAAAAATGTGACTTTGACAGATGGACTTTGACTTCTTGATGTTTGATTGTCACTAACCTGGTATTTAACTGGGTATTTAAGACTTTGTGGCCTTGGAATGATAAGGTTTTATCTACGTTTGGATATTTAGCTTCAAAAATACCACAGTGAATGGGCTAAAAGCAGATACAACCTTAAATTTAACAGTTTTTCATACCTTTAAATTGTATTTTTTGTAAAACTTCTTAGTGCTCGAAAACAACTAATTTTGGTCAGAAATATCAGTCAGATATTTATATAGAATTCTATGGTCTTGATTTTTTTTTTAGAATCTCTGTATACATTGGGTAGTTTCTGACATATGTTCATGATCCCTAGCTATAGTCATCATTATTATATCAACATTTTAAAAACGCACCGTGAGAGGTCATTCATGTTCCCTCCAACTGAACTTCATTACCAGAGAGATGTAATAACTACAGGAAGTCCTCACAGAAACTCCGACAGACATCCTCGCATCTGCCAAAAACAAGTCGGGATTGGAGAGTGTTCACTCCTCATAGCTTTGGTCACTGAGCCAGCGATTCTACAAGGAGAAGAAACACACCCGTCTGCCCCCACCATACCTTCAGCGCATGAAAAAAATCAAGCCCTCAAAATCCAAGCAATGAATCCAACAAAGCTACTTTAAGGCCAGTCAACAGAAACACAGCTTCAGAAAAAATGTAACCTGTCAACACTGCATCTCAGGCGCTGTTTACTGTATACCGATTGGATCAAAAAGCACTGTTTTCAGGGCGAGATCAAGAGACGACACGTTTGAAGGAGAGCGCTCAGGAAGAAAGCGCAACGCTACTACTGTTCATCACCTGGAGCATGATGGGCAGATGAAGTCTGAACAAACAGAGGGCCTGGAACTGCAGGTTTAGACAGGGTCAACGTCTAAATTTAACGGAAAGCCTTTGAAAATGAGAAGAAAAAAACTACCCCGTTTTAAAAAATGCGCACGCACACACACACACACACACATCAACGGTTACACACACAGGTCTAAAGTCCATGGTTCAGTACTAGTTACAAACAGTTCAATACTTGTTGCAAACAGCAGAGTCTGTCTGCTTCTCCCAACCCTGGGTCCATTCGTCTTTCAGTAATTGGCTGCTGCTAATCCCTGCATATCTACAGAACACACAGATCATTGACCCCTCCTCTCTTCTCCGTACAGACTCTGTATCCTCCGCCTGACACCACAGAAACACCGCAGGTGTGCTACCGCCAGACGTTTCCACGGCAGTGAGTCAAAACACAAATGCATTCGCTCATTTAACAACAAACAAACAAACGTCCTCCACACACGGACCTACCTTGTAGCTCCCACTTCCAGGGCTCTGCGCTCTCTCTTTCTCTCCTTCCTCTTTCTCTGCTTCTTCCCCATATTTCTCTTTCTCTCTTTCTCTCACTCTCTCCCTCTCTCTGTCTCTCTCCCTCACTCTCTCTCTCTGCTCCAGTTGGCTGAAACACAGCCAGGGTGCAGAGCCAGTATGAGAGGAATTTAAACAAGAAAAGCAGAAACAATCACGTCTTTGCAGTCAGTAATTTCTTTTCTTCTCCTGCAGCTGAACTTGTGCACATATGGATTACATTCCCGCAGGACTGACTGGATTGAAGCGGAGTCCAGTCTGCAGACTCCACCACTTCTAGAGCTGCGCTCCTGCACCACTCACCAGTCCGCTAATCATTAACCGCCATCGCACAGGGTGCCAAACGTTTAACCCTTCCCGCGTTCAGGTACCCCGCCAGGTACCGGACACAAACAAGCCATCCTAACAACCGCTTTAGTCTTGTAATGAGACTTAAAAGCAAATTTTCTTAAGAAAATATGTTCTTGTTTAAGGTAACTTGTTTTGCCCCGTTGGCAAATCTTCAAACGAATCAAACTGATTTATTTCACTGCCAATCTGTATGTCTTATTTAGCAAAACAGGTATAGAAATAAGAAGTCTAAATATAAGTTGAAAATACAAAGGCTGGAATAGAAATGTCCAGAGGGGTGGAAATCTAGATCTAGACAGTCCAGTTTAACCTCAATATACTGTAGTTGAGGTTTTCCCCTGGATGAAGCCAGGCTACATCCTAAGTCAGCTACAAAACTTTCACTTTTAAAGCAACCAAACCAGCCAGGTTTCTACCTGAAAGGTCAAGAAATGCAGGTTAAATCTTGCTCTAGGGCACAACGGCAGTGTTTTATCTGGGAATCCATCGTGCAACCTCGAGGCTACAAGCCTCGTTCCCTACTCATTACACCACACTGTCACCCTATGACAGACCCTTTCAGAAAACCGACAGAGCCAATGCACTACTTACAGCTTACAGCAGCTGAGGTGTAGGGGATTCAAATTGATTAATGTTTTTGTTTTTAGCTTCTGATTTGACCTTCCCCCAAGCCACTGTAAAGTACTTAAAGATACATGAAACTGCTGTACAATGTACAATGCTGCTCATCATTATCATCATCATCATCATCATCATTAATTGAACCCGCTTCCATTGCTGAGAGCACAGGGTCTACGTCTCCATGCAGGGTTTCACTGGCAGTGACCTCACATGAGATGTGAACTCTTGAACTTTCAGAAATAGTGCTGACATTTCTGACAGTTTTTCCAAACTCCAGAGCTATTCAGAACTACCAGTCTCAACAACCTTTTATAGAGTACAGGTGAGCATGTGGCTAACACATTGGGACCACAGTGTACCCTGCAAAAAAAACAAAAAAAACATTGGAATGTATTCTTACAGTTTTTAATAAGCTGCAGAACTTTTTTTGAGTCAACCGACCAGAGACCAGTAGAAGAACCAGTGGAAAATCTGTGGAAAACTGACGGAAAACCAACAGGAGGGGCACGTTTTAGCATGTCCTTTCCCCCCCAATAAAAAAAGCACAATAACAACTTGAGTGCCATCCTCAAAATTAATCCAGACATTTGATGGTAAAGCAGTAGCATCAAGTCAAACTGAGCTGATGCTTGTTACTGCAATGCTTACACAAGACCTGTCTGGCTCATTGTGAGCTTTCCCTGCCCATCTCCTGGAATCCCCCATCCTAAATCCACACAATAATCCCCCAAACAATCCTCCTCCAGTCTTCATTCGCTCAGACAGCCGGCCAGGCTCCAGCTCCTGCCGGATCATGTTACAATACACTCCGGTGTTTAGCAAACGCTTCAATCAAGAGGGACTTACACAGACTCAATCCATTTACAGCACACAGCGTGTTATTCACGGGGGCATTTCAAGGTGAGCGCGCTGCTGAGGTCAGCAATGCCCCGACTGGGACTCAAACCTGCAACCTTTCCCTTACAACCCCAGGACTCTCACACTCATATCCATGTGGCTTTCTTCATTGCAAACATACATTAATGACAAGTGTTCTCAAAGAAGAATTGGCCATTTATAAGAGTACAAAAGAAATCATTCTTTACGATATGAAAAACGTCCAATGAGACGCGCTCTCCAGGCCAACACAAATCAAACCTAAGGCCAGTGAAAATCCACAGGCCGTCCAACTAAGCATTTCCCTTGGTTCACTTTTCTTGCAGAACCAATTTCTCACAGCAGAATTAGAACCGGGACCTCAACACTCCCTCAGGGTCAAGAATGGCCTTATCCTGAGTTTCTACAGCAGTGAAAACTCTGAAATTCCTTTTTTTAGCATAGACTGTCATGAGTTTTCCTGGAGTGACCCTACCATTATAAACATATAGATTTTAAAAAATATATATTTTCTAACCCTGCAGTTCTGAAATCAGAAGTCATAAGCAAAGATAAGCACCGCATCTCTATAATTACAGCAAAAAAATCTATTACGATGGGTTGTTTAGTAAAAAACAAGTGGCGTGAACTAAAAATATACAGTCTCTCTGGACTGTGAAGTAGAAAAACTGTTATTTACCAACAGGTGAGTAACAGATTGTTTCCACATGAAAAATATTGATTTATGGTTTAAAATTCAATGGAGGCCACAGGGTGGTCGGGGAGAGTGGGTAATAA
Source organism: Conger conger (assembly GCF_963514075.1). NCBI lineage: Eukaryota > Metazoa > Chordata > Actinopteri > Anguilliformes > Congridae > Conger > Conger conger. The sequence continues at coordinate 18,707,666 of NC_083773.1, read as the reverse complement.
CTGACCCTGTGAACATGTGCTGCATACAGAATATAAGAGTTAAAAAACTCCACATGAGCTGTGCTCTGTATTTCACAGGGTACAAAAACAACACAAACCAAACAGGGATTGTCATTTAGGAGCCATTGGTCTGTACTTAAGACATGCTTAGTCTGTAAAATTGAGTCTGCCAAGGAGGGCTCTGTCACTGATATGAAATAGGGCACAAAAATTCAATTAGCAATGCTCACACTGTATTCCATTACAGATCGATTTTGATTACCCTCCCCTATGAAATGACTTCTGTCTGCGACAGACAAACATGACGCCATGCAGAGTCACTATATCTAAAATAGACTGAAACTGAATTTTTATATTTTAAAAAGAGAACCAGCCCAAATTGCAGGACTAAAGAATGGCAGGCATTTTAACTTTCCATTTTCACCTGACGTTGATTAAATTGCAGTTTAATTGAAGTTTGACATTTGTGCCAAAAGTGGACCCAGGCCAAAATACCTGAAATATCCAAAACGAGTCTTTCTATTGAAACAGAGCTGGAGTGAGCGGGGGAGAGAGATTTACAGTTCAGACCCCTCAAGGATAAACACTTCCCAGCCTCCCCCATCTTACTCATGGACATTACTGATTCAGAGCCCTGCCTGCCAGCACTCCCACTCACTCATTATAAATACACAGGATACACTTATTACTAATAATAATAATAATGTGTGCATACATCTGTGAGTGCGCGTGTGCGTCTGCATGCATGTGTCTGTGTCTTTGTGTGCATTTGTGTATGCGTGTGTAAGTCTGCCTGAGGGTGCGTTCATGTGTGTGCATGTGTATGCACGTGTGCGGGTGCATGCGCGTGTGTGTGTGTGTGTGTGGGGGCGCATGTGTGTGAATGTGTGTGTGTGTGTGTGTATGTGCGACTGTGTATGCGTGTGTGTGGGCGCATGTGTGTGTATGCGTGTGTGTATGTGCCTGTGTGCGTGTATGTGCAAGTGTGCCTGTGTGTGTATGTATGTGCCTGTGTGCATGTATGTGCGAGTGTGCCTGTGTGTGTGTGTGTGTGTGTGTGTGTGGGGGCGCATGTGTGTGGATGCGTGTGTGTGTTTGTATGTGCCTGTGTGCGTGTATGTGCGAGTGTGCCTGTGTGTGTGCCTGTGTATATGTGTGCGTGTGTGTTTGTCCACATGGTGAGATGTTAGCAGATGCCTGCCTGAAGGTTAGGTGGACTCCGGTGATGATACCACAGACATCTACCTCCTGTTTTACTGCAGCCCAGCCCCAGGGCAGCGTGGGACAGGCCTCCACAGGAATGCGTGATTCATCCGTCTGCATCCTGGAGACGGCCAATCAGTGGCCATCTACCTGCCCTCAGGAATCTCACAGGTAGGATACAAGCTTCAAAAGACTCTGTGTAGTCTATCTAGGCTGTTGCCACATTCCCATTCATTGTGCATTGCACATAGTTTGAAATTTGAATTTGCAAAAATGCAACATTTCTTTTCAGACAGTCTAGACACATTTGTCGAACATCAGTTACTGTATATCAGTTTAGAACGACATCCTTAATTCCCTTAGATCCTATACTATATACATATCAGCAACATATTGGACTGAAAGATTTTGAACAGTTACATGGAGAGTTTCTAGAGTACATATATCTTAGTTCCAGTAATTTCATCAATGTCACACAGGGATAAGCACTGAAATTAGTTTTCAGTCGGATCTGTGTTTAGTTGGCCACAAGATATCACAAGTATACACGAATATGACAAGTACAGGTGTTTCACAGGAGCACTGAAAGTGGAACTGAAACATCATCTTTCCTGGCGGGTTTTGCATTTTTTGAGAGAATTTCATAGGTTCCAATACACCAGACAGTGAAGCTCAGAAAAGCAAATGATGTATCTGACCCCCGTCTGAACTGAAAATGGAAGACTAAATGGGCACGCTTACATCACGACCTGCTTTGACAGTGGTTTTAAAGAGCATATGCTCGGTACGCAGGGAAGTGCCGCAGGGAGGCCGACCTTGCACCTCTGTAACAAAGCGCTGCCTTCTCCTCACCTTCTCATTACAGAGGCAGCGTGCGTTTGGCCAGCATCCTGTTCGGAGCAGATAAACATTCATCCACAGAACAGCCAGGAAGAGCCTTCCACAGCCAGAATACACACTTCTGACAAACCCTGTTTGGGAAATAATGACAGAGACGGAGATCTCGGCACGTAAATATGCCATCTTTCAGCTCCTGTTGTCTCCGGAGGGAGCAGTATCAAAGAGCCCAATTTACCCCCCTCCCCTCCCCGTCTCCCCAAGGCCTGGGGACACCCTCTGGTCTGAGCCTACCTGACTACCTCACTGTCATTAGAGGTCTGGTCCCAGACGAGCACACAGCACTGACCAGCCCACTGATTGGGAGTCTCTCATTAGGGCCAACCTTACCGCTGCAGGCTGTAATTTGCAGAGGGCGAGGTGGAGCTTTGATTGGTCCGGGCAATAAACAGGTGGTGCTGCAGGGTTCTGGAGCTTCAGGCAGCCGTAAATAAAAGTCCCGCTCCACGACATCTCAGGCGGGCATCTTTTTTTTCCCCCAAGGACAGGACATGCAACTATTTTTTCTGCCGTTTGCTTTGCCTTTCATCGAGAGCATGTCTTCAGTTTTAACCGTCTTAAGCACAAACACAGCAATTACCAAAGAGCCAATCAAACAGCTTGGTTTATAGTCTGTTGCACCACAAATGAAAAGTGCCTTGCTAGCTCTGTTTACATCACAGAATGACTGGCAAGGACTTTGGGGTGAAATGGTGCCAAGACCTTTTTTTAAAGATAAGGGAATGCAGGGGCTTTTCTTGGAGCAGACTGCCATTCTCTCACTGAAAACACCCCATTAAAAAAGAGACCAGGCATTCATAAAGTCTTGAATGCTTATCATAAGAAAGCTGAAATATGAATTATTCTTTCACGGGAGGGTGCATTTTGGGCAGCGGTACCCTGTGGTGGACACACACTCACACACACACACACACACACACAACCACACAGTCACACACACACACTCACACTCACACGCACATACACTAATGCACACACACACACACAACCACACAGTCACACAGACACATACACACACACACACACACAACCACACAGTCACACACACACACTCACACTCACACGCACATACACTAATGCACACACACACACACAACCACACAGTCACACAGACACACACACACACACACACACACACAGTCACACACACACACTCACACTCACACTCACACACACATACACTAATGCACACACACACACACTCACACACACACACACACACACACACACACACACTCACACGCACACACACTAATGTACACACACAGTCACACACACACACACACTCACACTCACACTCACACACAAACACACATACACGCACTCACGCAGACAGGCGTAAAAAGTGTCCTTTCATTAGGGACAAGCGGGGTATTGTTCGGTGCTGGGGTTTTGTTCACCTCTGCAGACCTGCGGGACAGTGCCAGCTCCTGCCTGTCCTGCTGCCCAGTTAACTTTTCACCCGACGCCAGAAACCCACCCCCGCCCACACCCCCCAGTCTCCACAGAGACAGGATTCATCCCAGAGACAGTCAGAGCACAGCATCGCATTATGTTATAATCTCACCCAGGAGACTTCACGTACACACCAGAGCTTACATCCTTTTTCTGCCAGATTCACAGATTAATCTTAGTCTAGGACTAAATTGAGTTTTATTGAGTATGGAGAATCTACATTCAAAATAGAATTTAGTGCAGGACTAGGCTTAGTCAGCATCTGTGAATTGGGTCCATTATCAGTGTGTCTACTGAAGAGATGGTTAGGGAGCCTTGCTCAATTAAGGCACGTGAAAGGCCCACTGGAATGCACACCTGCAGCATAGTGGTTATAAACACTGGACCCTTCCCCCCTAACGCAGCGAAATCCACCCAAACCACCACCCAGGCGGTGTGGGAGCGGGTGTGGTCCGGCTGGAGGGGCCGGGGCCCACCTAAACGGGCCCCACAGGGTCATCCAGGGTGACTTCAGAAGGCCGTGCACCACGTGAGGTCTGAGAACGGCCCCGAACGGAGAGAGTCTGTACTCCCCTGACCATCGCAGAGGAGAGTTTACTTTCTGGGTTTTTATTTTGATATTATAACATTTTTAGTGCCAGTTTTTCTGCAGTCGTTTATGCGTAATGGAAGGATATTTAAGGATATTTATTTACATTCATACGTTTCTGATGACTCTACACTGGCAGGTACTCAGGGGTGGAGGCATTCAGGGGTCATGGTCTAAAGAAAGAAAAGGCACCTCAGGTAACTCCAGAGCGTATCATATCCTGATGTTATGTTTCCAGAGGGTGAACATATGGCCACATTACGTTTATAGCCTTTATTCACAATTATAAACATAAAGATCAGTTTTCACATGGTGCCAGAACTCATTTCCTTGAGTGCAGCTGTCTCGAGTTGCATATGCCCAATCGTCCTATACCTGCCAGCGTAAAGTCAGCAGGCTGTTGGAAACTACTGCACATATCCAAAAAGATCCTTCATCACACACGATAACGGTCAGGCCAAATGAAAACAAATATGAAGATCAAAATTATGTCAAACATGCACTCACTAAGCGCTTTATTACGAACACCTGTACACCTACTAATTCATGCAATTATCTAATCAGCCAATCGTGTGGCAGCAGTGCAATACATAAAATCATGCAGATACGAGTCGAGTCTGGAGCTTCAGTTAATGTTCACATGAACCATCGAAATGGGGAAAAAAACTGATCTCAGTTATTTCGACTGTGGCATGATTGTTGGTTTGAGTATCTCAGAAACTGCTGATCTCCTGGATTTTCACGCACAACAGTGTCTTGCGCTTGCACAGGATGGTGCTAAAAACAAAACACATTAAATACATAGCCGTGACCCTAATACATAATAAACTACCCAATTAATCTAGTTTGGGATTTCCTTTCCAAAAGCACTGCCACAAAACCTTCACCCCGGTGTCCTGCCTCTCTCTACTCCAGCCCCAGTGCTGCAGACATGCCCCACAGTCACAGTGCTTCAATTCCAACCCGATCAGTGTGTCAGATAAAATGGAGGAGGGTGTTAGGATCAAATAAGTCAGGGATGGGTAACCCCCGGTCCTGAAGGGCGGTGTGTATGCAGGTTAAACTCCACTCCAAGGAAATGTAGGTGTTCTATATATACCTGTGGATATTCATACAAAAGTTTACTAAATATCTCAAGAGGAATCAAATGTGAATCAGTGTGTGCAATCTTATGCTTATTTTTATTTTTCAAATGATAATAACATTTAGACATTTAGAGGATAGTTTTCCCAGGTATATGGAAGCAACTGGCTGTTATTGTCCCTAACATGTACAGGGTTTTATCAAAATTCATACTGTAAATAAATACAATCATGAAACTGCTACAGTAGTATTGAAATAGCATTGAGTGCACAGACAGGCAGATGCAGGCAATCAAACTCATATGCACAATCCTGCATCACTCAAGCAAAAGACCAAGAAAAATAGAAAAAACATGTTCAGCCACATGGAAGTAAGTGGCCGATATCCTGGGCATTCATCCAGCAACAGCTTGAGTTTAACCCTTTGAAGAGCGGGTTTATTTCTGGAATCCGTTTTTCAAAATTCTAAGTCAGTGTTCTAGAACTCCCATTGCAATACATTACCAGTAGTGAGCATTAGAATGTTCAATTAAGAATCATTACCAGTAGTGATTTTTACTTTAGCATTAGAATGTTCAATTAAGAATCATTACCAGTAGTGATTGTTACATCAGTATTAGAATGTTCAGTTTAGAACATTCTATTCACATATGTGTGACCTCACATCATAGAGGGCTAAAGGAGATGAGATAGGAGACAAGAGTCTGCTGTTGAAATCCTGTACATTGATTTAAAATTAACTGACAAGGACCCACTAACAGAGTGAGAATTTCATCCAGAAGAGAATCAAAGCGGGACAGCCACAGGAAGAGCACCAGGGTGACCTGCACGTAGAGACACCTCCCATTCCTTTCACCACCTGACAATACAGGAGTTCAGTCATATTTTTTTTTAAAAGCCCCACATATCTTTCCAGGCTTTGGAAATTAGAATCAGATTTTTCAAAAGCACACACTCATACACACGTACACGATCCCATACGCATGTGTGTGGGAGCTCTATCTGCCTCTGTGATCTGTTTCTCTGTCTCACCGTCTCTGGGGTGAGATTACACCCATTATTCCACTGCAGCTCACCTATAACTCCTCTATCGTATCAGAGAAAGATGAGAAGCAGAGTCAGTCCTCCGAGAATCTCCCAGATCACAAAGGGAATCGGAAACCTGAGGGTTTCTTCCGCAATTTTCCTGTCTAAGGCAAATGAGTTGGGAAAACAAATACACATGCACACATACCATCCCAGGTTTCCGTCTTCCTTTCAGGCTAGTCCTCAAGAGTCTGAGCTTTCTTCTCTGTCCCTGAAGTCTACCGCTCTCTATCTCAGACAGCGCTGAGTGGGAGAAAGGGAGAGCGAGAGTGAGGGAGGAGGAGAGAGAGAGAGCGGGAGAGGGGTAGCGAGCAGGAGAATCAAATCGAAAGCCCAGGGGCATAGGAGGGAAACCTGAAACCTCAAGTGGTCTTATAGCAATCATTCTCTCTCTCTCTCTCTCTCTCTTTCTCTCTCTCTCTCTCTCTGTCACACAATGCCTCTCTCTCTCTTTCCATCTCTCTAGTTCTCCATCCATGAGTCAGGTTCTCATTACAGGTCTGAGGAAAGAAGGACTTAAAGATTTGAAAAAAAAAAAACAGATTCAATGAGGTCAAAGGGCAAGTTTGAGGAACTGCTGATCAGTTATCAGGGTCTTATATTTAGTCTTATGCTATCTTAGTCTTATATTTAGACAAAAAGTCTTATTTATATTACTTTTTGCTAAATTACAAAAAAAAAGTTTTCTACTTAAGAGAAAAAAGAGATCTAAGTCGTATTACAAGATTAAAAATGCTTGTTAAGACAGTCAGGGGAGCAGGCTTGGAGACACTAACAGGCTTGGACGGTTATCAGGAGACACTAACAGGCTCTTATGGTTATCAGCAGCTCTTCTGAAAGGAGTCTGTAGACACTGCTGCGCAGTTCCACTCAAGACAGACTGCAATTCAATTCAATTCCATTCCATAGTGCACACACACACACACACACACACACACACACCTAGATGGAAATGCTGTTCTTACACAATGAAGAAGCGGCTGAGTGTGATGCATACATACACACACATGGCCAAAAGACAAAACAAACAACAACTGCTGTCCAAAGTCAACACGAGGTGATGAAAGTCCTTTCAGACAGCTGGGAAAACTTGCATTCGCTGTGTCCATATTGGAACATAAACAGCACCAATACAATTCATACAAGAAATCATTAATTTCTCATTACTCATTCTCAATACTCAGGTATTCATGTGCACACATATGCACACACACACATGCACACACAAAATTAAAATGGAATTTGAAGAAATTCAAATACAAATACAAATCCACATGAGTCCAAGTAGACGGAGAACTCATTAGCTCAGAAGCAACAAAATGTCACGTTTGTCTTTGAGCTTTTAATTTCAGTAACTGTACTATTTCTTACTGCTCTAAAGAAAGACTGTAGAAATAATCACAGCTATACTCTAAACAGCATGAGAGCTGTAAGCAATTACCTTACCGAACTCAATTTACTAAGGGGCTAAAAATTGATTAAACATTTTCTCAAAAAGCAACTATTCAGTCATCAGAGCAGTTTTTGGAAAGGGTTCCCCCATAGGAACCCTCGGGGTATGGCTTTGACATGCATGAGAATGATTTTCCCATATTACAAGTAAATATTTATAACTAAATACAAGAACTAAGAACTTACTGTAGTAATCAATCTGTGCATTTCTTTGAACACACTTTCTAATATATGCAGTATGCCTACAGCTGCATTTCCACTGCATACTACAGGTATTTGGCTTACTTACTGGAAACTACAGTACATTGCAACTTTATTGTTGTTGTGGGCATGAACTTTGATACTGATTGTAGATTAACTCAAATGTAGGATAAAACACAGACACAGACACAAATCAGTGGAACGGGGACATGTTGTACTCAAGCCTGTGTATACAGTATATTTTTCAGAGCCTAAAAAAAAAATTCTGCAATAAATGACCCATAATGTCCTCAGCCTGCACATAATTGTGAGACTGTTCTTTAACAGAGCTCTCTTTTCTCTTTAATCATGGCTCCCTGTGAGGTAACCACCAGAGAATACAAAGATTTATTTTCTGGTGCCACGGCGATTGGAGTGGCATTGGGGAAAGGTGAAAGGTTAAGTGTTGTCAGGCCACACATGCAAACACACCACTGTGTAGTGTCAGGTGAGGGCACCAGGCACTCTACCGGAAGAATGTCTCTCACCGCCTTTTTACCGGTTTGGTAAGTTCTGCCCCGGAGGTAGCTAACCTGGGCGTGTCACTGTTTGAGTCGACAGGTGGGCCCTGCACTCTAGTGAAGGGATGGTGTAACTACAGTGCAGGTTTATTCCTCTCTAAAAACACATCTACCGCCTATCAATCTCTCTGTGCCAGTCTACACAGCACATCTATCTCCTATCAATCTCTCTGTGCCACTCCACACAGGACATCTACCTCCAATCAATCTCTCTGTGTTACTCTACACAGCACATCTATCTCATATCAATCTCTCTGTGTCACTCCACACAGGACATCTACCTCCAATCAATCTCTCTGTGTTACTCTACACAGCACATCTATCTCATATCAATCTCTCTGTGCCACTCTACACTGGACATCTACCTCCAATCAATCTCTCTGTGCCAGTCTACACAGGACATCTACCTCCAATCAATCTCTCTGTGTTACTCTACGCAGCACATCTATCTCCTATCAATCTCTCTGTGCCACTACACACAGGACATCTACCTCCAATCAATCTCTCTGTGTTACTCTACACTGGACATCTATCTCCTATGAATCTCTATCCCACTCCACACAGGACATCTACCTCCTATCAATCTCTATCCCACTCCACACAGGACATCTACCTCCAATCAATCTCTCTGTGCCACTCTACACTGGACATCTACCTCCAATCAATCTCTCTGTGCAAGTCTACACAGGACATCTACCTCCAATCAATCTCTCTGTGTTACTCTACACAGGACATCTACCTCCAATCAATCTCTCTGTGCCAGTGTACACTGGACATCTACCTCCAATCAATCTCTCTGTGTTACTCTACACAGGACATCTACCTCCAATCAATCTCTCTGTGTTACTCTACACAGGACATCTACCTCCAATCAATCTCTCTGTGCCACTCTACACAGCACATCTATCTCCTATAAATCTCGCTGTGCCACTCTACTTGGTATGCATCACTCTCTACAAAATACATCTGTCTCATTTAGCCCTCTGTAAAGTGCAGGGCTAAAACATACTTATCTCTCTGTCCAAAGCACATCGACATTACCTAGTATGTAGCCCTCTGTTTTAAGTGAAACATTACACCACACATACCACCCTCTCCAAACACAAGGTTAATACTATTGGTATAGCATAATTATTGCAGTTCACAATTGAGTCTGGTGTTCCTGAAAAAAAAGAAAAAAAAGGCCACAGTACCATTAAGCAGATATTCTACTAATTTGCTTAATGACGGTTATCAATGGCCAATTTCAATAGCTTAGAATTGGGTAAAAAAAAGATGTCTATAATTAGAATAGGAGGGGCCTTTTCACTACTCTAACAACAGAATTACCATAACAATAAATATCTGTGCTGAAGGGAAGGTTGCTATTAACCCAAAGTGCAATAACAGAGACTCCCTGCTATGCAGTAATTAGTCTGTGGAGTCTGTGGTGTCCGTAAGACATGCAGTCTTCAAATACACACAGAACAGAGATTTGTTTGGAGGGAAAAAACCTAAAAATAATTTAAATAAAAAATATCACAGCCTACTGATGTTCAGAGTGCAGAATGGGTGGATGATACCAGCAGTAGAGACATCCCTATCTGCAGTGTTGATACACTAAACAGAGGCAATTCAAAAACTATAGATCTAAGGCAATGCCTAATGTACAGTATATACAGATTATACACATGTATTGAGTGCGTAGTATGTGCACGGACGTGTATCTACAGCATATACAGAATTTGGGCCCGCACGTTTGTGTGTGTTTGTATTTATGTATAATGTGCATATATATATATATATATATATATATATATACACACAGTATATATATTATACAAATGAAAAATTACTTAAAAACTAGTAAGATGGTTTTGAAAATGTATACCTGCATATGAATATACTGCATGTTATATGCAGTAAAGTTGTACATAAATCAGGGCACACTCCCTGTTGCTAAGGAGCATCAGAGCTGCAGGACTCCAGGATGAACAGGCTGTTAAGAGTTTAAAGCTTCATCAGCCCTCCATCTGCTCCCCCAGCCCATCTGTATCCAGCTGCTGCTCAAACCCCCTCGTCCTGCACATCTGTCCCCACACGGGCAGAAACACATTTAACAATGCGCACACTCCTACACACGCAAAGAGTTGTAATAAGAGGTGTATTGTTGCGGAGCTCCTCTCAGAAAGAAAGGTGTGTTAGCGGATGCGTGACCTCCCCCGCAGAACCTGAGCCGCCAGACGCGCTCCAGCCCGGGCACAGAGAGCTTTCTCTCCTCAAACGCGGCACAAAGCCGGCCCGTTGTGTTGGGCTGGCACTGCTGGTCTGCCACGGGCACCACTCAGTGAGCCCCACAAAGGCCAGGGCACACTGGACTGGACTGGACACCACCCCCACACTATACAACATGACCTTCTTCAACTCAGTGGACGCCACTCTAACACTCAACAACATGACCTTCCTCAACTCTGTGGACACCACCTCCACACTCAACAACATGACCTTCCTCAACTCAGTGGACACCACTACCACACTCAACAACATGACCTGCCTCAACTCAGTGGACACCACTACCACACTCAACAACATGACCTTCCTCAACTCAGTGGACACCACTACCACACTCAACAACATGACCTTCCTCAACTCAGTGGACACGACTCCCGCACTCTCTCTGTTTCATGCACACATACATACACACACACTCTCTCTCTCTCTCCCTGTCTCTTTCTCTTGCATATACACACACTCTACTGCACACATACACACACTCTCTCTCTTTCTCACACACACACATGCGCGCACACAGACACACACACATACTCTCCCTCTCTTGCACACACACACATTCACTCTATTGCACACATACACACATACACACAATCTTTCTCTCTCTTTCTCTCCACACACACACACACACACACACACACACACAAACAGCCTACGACAGAAGCCGCCCCTGTGCCTGGCTTGAGCAATCATTAACCTGAAAGCCCCCTGTTCAATCACAATGCCCGACCTTGACATGGATGACATTGAACATGTTGACATTCGCAGAAGACAAACAAATACAGACTGTCCCTTTTCACCAGAGCACCAATCCTGGCTGAGACCTGTTCATGGTGAAGTTTTTAGATAAAAACACTTACCTTCTCATACGTTTTAAATGCCCAGATTTCTTCTACAGGTCGACAGCCTTGACAATGGTTTACAACATCACGCAGGAGGGTGCTGAACGGCAACCTTAAAGACATGAAATAAAAATAAATATAATTAATTCTTACACTTCCTCCATTTTTGTTCACTTGTGCTTACTATACAATATATACACACTCAGTGACCACTTTATTAGGTAGACCATCTTGCTAATGCAAATATTTAATTAGCCAATCATGTGGCAGCAACTAAATGCATAAAAGCATGCAGACATGGTCAGGAGGTTCAACTGTTTTTCAGACCAAATGTCAGAATGAGGAAGAAAAGTGATCTAAGACTTTGAGCATGGAATGATTTTTGGTGGCAGAAAAACAAAAAACATACAGTGAGCAGCAGTTCTGCAGGCAAAAATGCCTTGTTAATGAGAGAGGCCAGAAGAGAAGGGCCAGACTGTTCAAAGCTGACAGGAAGCTGACAGTAATGCAAATAACCATCTATGGCATCTATGTGTGTTCATACCTATGGTATGCAGAAGAGCATCTATGAACACACAACACATCATGTTCTAGGTGCAAAGGCTACAGCAGCATAAATCAAAAAAATAAGTCTAATAAAGTGCTCACTGAGTGTATACAGTATACCCAAGTTACGATTTCAATATCTACACTGCCCTTTCAACCGTAAGCAGCAGCATGTTCACAAAACAGTTCAATATGTTCGTGAATTTAAGAACAGGGCACAAACAGAAGAAACGCTGCACACGTTGGGGCCCCAGAATTGCATTACATAACAGGGTCTAAAATGGACACACTGGTACAGCGTCCTTCCCTGATCAGCACAACTGGCTTTTCCTGTGCTCCCAGCTCAGAGCGGCTGCCATTGGCCGGGCCTGCAGGAGGAGCAGCTGTGGGGTATGGGTGTGTGTGTGTGTGTGTGTGTGTGTGTCGGGGGGGGGGGGTGTGGAGAGGCGTGTGGATCGCAGGGGAGTCTCTCATCCTCTTCCTCTAACACCACTCCTGCAGCATCGGAATTCAGAGGCATTGGGGAGCAGGGTGTGGCATAAAGAGACAGAGAGAACGAGTGTGTGTGTGTGTGTGTGTGTGTGTGAGTGAGTGTGTGTAAGAGAGAAAGAGAATGTGTGTGTGCGAATTTCTGTGCGTGTGAGAGAAAAAATGAGTGTGTGAGTGAGAGAGAGAACAAATGAGTGTGTGTGAATGTGAATGCGAGTGTGAGTGTGAGTGAGTGTGTAAGAGAGAAAGAGAATGTGTGTGTGTGCATTTCTGTGCGTGTGAGAGAATGGGAAAGAGAAAATGAGCGTGTGAGAGAGAGAAAGAATGAGTGTGTGAGAGTGAGTGAGAGAAAGAATGGGTGTGTGAGTGAGTGAGAGAAAGAATGAGTGCGTGAGAGTGAGTGAGAGAGAGCAGAATTGCGAGAACTGTGCGAGAGTATTTGCGTAATCAGGAGAACGGATTCAAATCGGCTCTGACTTGACAGAGAGAGGAGGAAGTTCCTGTTGGGCTCACATTGCGGAGGCAGAGGCCGTATTAGGTGGAGCCTTAAACTGAGATATCAGAGCACCCCACCAAACGGGTTCTGACAGAGCTCAAACTGAGAGAAGAAAAAACACACCATATGCTCTTACATAACTCTCTCTCAGTCACAGCCATGTGCACCATCCAGGAGCTAACACAGAGAAGGTCATCCATGCACAGCAGTTCAGTCATACAAGAGTCCATAAAAACACCCGCAAACACTCTTACAGTCCAGAGTAAGGAACTGAAGGGCGTGTAGCATGACACTGAAGAGGACTGGCCCTGCAGCTCCGGGGTTGCAGGTCAGACTCCCAGCTGAGACACAGCCGCTTTACCCTTGAGTGAGGAATTTAACCTGGACCGCTTCTGTAAATATCCAGCTGTATAAACCCATTTTATCTGAAAAACGTCAGCTGTGTAAGAGGCTCCGGATAAGTGTGCCTGCGAGCGGCGACTCATCGAGCGGGGAATATATTAAAAACCCCTCCAGCAGTGAAGGCAGCCAGGGTGGTCCAATGATAAACGAGAGACAAGCGCTCGATTGTGTCCAATCTGCACGGACGGGAGGAGGAGGGAGGGGGAATAAAGGTGCCGCTTTCTAAAAAGTAAGGGAGAGAAACAGATAAAGAGATACAGCCATGACAGCGGTAATGTGTTGTAGAAAGCCGACCCAAACACTGACCCCAACGCTGACGGACAGCTGAGGACATGGCCGAAGTCCCTTTGAGCCAGGGCCCTTAAAGGGGAAGATTTATCCTTGAACACGGCCTCGTCCAAACCCTGAAGGAGGCCTTTTTCTCACCCTTCCCCAAGAAAAAGAAAAGATACAGTAAATCAGCGATGATGCGCTAGGCCCGTTAAGCCCCTGAGAGATGGGTATGAGCACACAGGAGCCAGTGCATGCTAATGAGCGTAGCGTAGCGCCGAGCCTCGCGGTAGCCTAGCTACAGCACGCTACCGGGCCGGAGGATCCACGTCCTGCGCAAACAGGCACATCCAGGGACAGCCTCGTTACCGCTGGAGACGGGGGTCCTCCAGGACTGAGCCCAGGTCTCTGAGAAATGGGGAAGAAACCTGGCCAATAAGGCGTGATTCATTCAGCTGAGGTACCTTTAAACTTTTTTCCAACTTTGTCTGTTTTTTGCTTTTTTTGTGTTCTGTTGTATACCCTAGAAGGGCTGGAAACTGATGCCTTCTCCATTTTGTAGGAATCCAAGACCTGCCCATTAGCCTCTGACCAAAACAAAACAAAAAAGGTTTTGGGAAAGCAAATGTTCTCATAGAACCACCACTGTAAGTCAGAGAAATGAGCCAAAACTGTGAGAAAACATCTCCACTAAACTCTGAGGTTTCGTAAAAACTCCTACACATTCTTATTTGAAATTCTCAGGCCATTTCAAGTGGGTGGTTATCGGTCTAAAGCTGTCCCTCAGTGTGAGATTTCTCCTGGGTCTAAAGCTGTCCCTCACTGTGAGATTTCTCCTGGGTCTAAAGCTGTCCCTCACTGTGAGATTTCTCCTGGGTCTAAAGCGGTCCCTCACTGTGAGATTTCTCCTGGGTCTAAAGCTGTCCCTCACTGTGAGATTTCACCTGGGTCTAAAGCTGTCCCTCACTCTGAGATTTCTCCTGGGTCTAAAGCTGTCCCTCACTGTGAGATTTCTCCTGGGTCTAAAGCTGTCCCTCACTGTGAGATTTCTCCTGGGTCTAAAGCTGTCCCTCACTGTGAGATTTCTCCTGGGTCTAAAGCTGTCCCTCAGTGTGAGATTTCTCCTGGCTCTAAAGCTGTCCCTCACTGTGAGATTTATCCTGGGTCTAAAGCTGTCCCTCACTGTGAGATTTCTCCTGGGTCTAAAGGGCCCAGAATTGGCTCTCTCATTGCCACAGGGCTAGGTATGTCACCCTGAAGGCCCGTTTGGCAGGGCAGCGGTCCCCAGTCTCTGCTCTGATGGTTCCCACTGTAGCCTGAGTGGGCCACACAGAGTCCCTCCCTGCCAGTGCTGGCTTGGGGTTTGGTGTTTGCCTTGATCAACTACACTGACCCAACTGTTCCTACCCACAATGCACGGTTTCCCTCTGCCTCCTCGCAAATGTAGAGAGTACATAATATGGGGGGGTGGGGATGATGCTGAAAAAAGGCATGGTGCAAGGTGTGTGTGTGTGTGTGTGTATGCATGTGTATGTGCGTATATGTGTGCGTATGTGTGTGTGAGCGTGTGTGTATGCGTGTCTATGCATGTATGTATATGTGTAAGCATGTGTGTTTCTTTGCGTGTGTATGCGTCTGTGCACGTGTATGCGTCTGTGCACGTGTGTGCGCGTTTATGTGTGTGTGTGTGTGTGTATGTGTGTACATGTGTGAGCGTGTGTTAGTGAGTGTCTGTGCGTGTGTATGCGCGTGTGTGTGTGCACAGATGTGTGTTTGCCCGCATATGTATGTGTATGAGCTTGTGTGTGTGTGTGTGTGTGTGTGGGTAGAAGCAGGAGGGCTTTAGAAAATGTCCTAGTACCAAAGAGGGTCCTGATCAAAAATGTTTGGGAACAACTTCTCACAGGAACTACACTGCAGGCAAACAATTTGGTTCCCAAAATATTATGGGACGTTATTCAGAATAAGAAGTGCAGAAATACCCCAAATATGGTGCCACATGGAGGATGGCACTTTTTTCTGATTCATTTCCGCAGACATGGTCCCAGGTAGCATAAAGCACGATGATGCACAGAACACACAGCAGTGGAAAAGCAGCTTTTCCGCCAGGATTAGAAGAACTCCAAACGCAATCCGCACATCCCGTAACGCAGGCGAAACGCCCTGCCTACTTCTCATCGCTTTCCAGTCCATCATCCATCGCAACAACTCTGAGAGCCCCCGGAAAGCTCTCTAAGCTTTCCTCAAACTTTAAGCGCTTATTAAAATGCCAGCTAAGTCCGAAGCTGTGATGTGCGCGCGTGTGCGGGGGGTTAGGGAAATAAAGATTAAAATGTCAGCGTTTGAAGAGTGACAGCGTTGTGGTTTTTCCATTTTTAATCAAGCGTCACTAAGAGCGGCTTCAGCAGCGCTTTCTGGCTGCCGTCAGAAAGCTAAAGGCCGGATATCACCCCAGGAGAGCGGCCATGTTAATGAGACGGAGAGCTCTCTCATATGGAAACGGAGCCGCCTGATTTTCTCTGCTTTTCGCGGTTCGGCTTTAATACACGGCTACACCGCAGCGTCAGTTACATTAACACACCGTACACAAACAGAAATACGGTAGACCATCCATACAACAAGGACAGGAACCACATTAAGAGGTGAGAAATGGCCAAAGATATGCATTGCTATGTTATTTTAAGTCTGTTTTACAATAAATTTAGCAATATGCGCTATTCCAGGTTATTCCTAAAGAAATAGGCAATAATTGACACATTTAAAATCAAAATTATATGTTTGCCATTCACTACATGTACATCTTGAATATTAAAATACATTAAGGTGTCATTTTATGGGCCATTATGAGGAACTTGATCCCTGGAAGTGCTGAGACACATGGCGATTTCTCACTGGTGGATGCTGGAAGTGCTGAAAACTATTATGATTTCTCATTGGTGGATGCTGGAAGTGCTGAAACAGATGGTGATTTTTCATTGGTGGATGCTGGAAGTGCTGACAACTATTGTGATTTCTCATTGGTGGATGCTGGATGTGCTGAAACAGATGGTGATTTCTCATTGGTGGATGCTGGAAGTGCTGAAAAGTATTGTGATTTCTCATTGGTGGATGCTGGATGCCTCGAATCCCAAATGGGGAAATCTCCCGTATCAGGGAAGTGGATGAATACACTGCCCTGAATTATATTACCGGCATTTAGCAAACGCTCTTATCTAAAGCAAATTATACACCTTTTAACAGAGCAGCCATCTGTCCAGTTGAAGATATAGGCTTACTGAAGCAATTCAGGTTACCTACAGAGTCACTTACAGCTCC
Organism: Conger conger; assembly: GCF_963514075.1. Taxonomy (NCBI): domain Eukaryota; kingdom Metazoa; phylum Chordata; class Actinopteri; order Anguilliformes; family Congridae; genus Conger; species Conger conger. The sequence continues at coordinate 18,690,510 of NC_083773.1, read as the reverse complement.
GACGAACCATAGCAAAACGTTTAGTTTAACAGAAACAGTCATGTGTTGGACATCCTATTGCAAACCTTGGGCTGACTGACTGACAGGTTTGCTCCTATGGGGTCTGAGAAGCCGTTCTCCAGCCTTTAATGCATAGGTCTACATTATTAATGATTCAGACACAGCCACCAAACGGGAGCAAACATACCTCAAACCTGTTGAAAAATGTTGCACACCGTTGAGAGGAAACATATTGCTCAACGTGCAAACTGTAGCAAAACAGTTGCTGATTGAACGTGCCCCAGCACAATCCCAAATTATGAAACCCAGAGTATGTGAGATGAAAAGCATTTTGCAGATGCTCTTACCCAAAGCAACTACCTCATACAACAAGGGGACAGCAACAGTATCCTACTAGGGAATCAACCTGCAGTCTTTACAAATCCTGTTCTTGTAATCTCAAGTCACCATTACACTAGACTGATGTCTGTATTAGTATCCTGTATATGAGGCTTATGGTAAAGGAGTACAATAGCAAGATAGCACAAAACCCTCATTCTCCTGGTCACAAGACTCACTCAGGCAAACGCACACAGGTAAACATCCGTCACTGACTACACCCCGCAGGGCAGGGCCTCCATGTCTGTCATCTTAAGGCGCCTGAGATGTCCGCCTTTGAGGAAAGGCTTTCATAACATCACAACACCGCTCCCACCACACGCAGTAACCTGTTTGCATGCAAGATCAAGCACTTTATCCCTGCAATAAAACAACAGGCAAAGCTCCTTAAACACGTTTATACCCTTGTAATGCAACTGCCAACAGGTTAATCTGGGATTGCTGCCAACTGATATAATGGAAGCCTACTTGTTTTATTTACGTTGTCATCATATCCTGGTTTATGGATAAACACAAAATGCACAACGGTGCATTATGTACAATTACACCATCATCTCCATGGCTGCTGACTTCATCCAAAGCAACCGACAGATTTAACACCTCGTCCATTTATAAAACTGGAAGTTTTACTGAACTAACTGATGCAGAGACTCATAAAAGATTAGAGCAGGAAGAGAGGAGAGGTTCGAGCAGTGTCACGCAACACCGTGTCCTGCGGGCCACAGTGTCTGCAAGTATTTGCTTCAACCATGCGCTACACCACCTGATTTCACTAAGTAGCTTATTACCGGAAGCAGGCAAGTAAAATAATGAGTAAAATCAGGTGGTGTAGCACACGGTAGGAGCTAATACCTGCAGACACTGCAGCCCACAGGACATGGAGTTGAGTAGTGCTGGATTAGAGCCTACAACCTCCTGGTTCATCGCCACTCTCACCAAACTGCCGCAAAGCGCACTTATCCCAGTCGGCAAATGTTTTTCAACCAGACTCAGCCGCCAGAAGACTTTTCACTGCTTATTTACTCAATCTTAATGCAATCTAATCATCGAAATTCCCAGCTACGATTTTTATCGTGATTAAAATTCAGCAAAGTCGGAGATAGCGCTGGTCCTATGAAATGACCTTGCCTTTAACAAAGCCTTCCAGGTGCAGCACAGATCTGCTCTGGATTTCTCAGCTCACTCCCTAATTAAATAGAATTTTCAAAGACCTAATTCACTAATGCAGGTCGATAAAGGCCTTAAGTTTTGACAGGAATCCCGGTGTCCCTTCCTTCCAGCTACCATTTATTGGATATGTAAGGACAATCCACAGAATGCACTGCAAATACATTCTGTCTTAACAAGCATTTTAGTCTTGTAATAAGACTTAAGAGCTTATATTGTTTCTCTCAAGTAGAAAACATTAGCCTATTTTAAGTTCCTGTTTGTTGAAAGTGAAATGTTCTTATTCCAATGGCAAATCTTTAAATGAGTTGATATTTAATACTGTATTATTTAGCAAAAAAGTAAAAAAAATAAGATTTTACTAAAATGTTTGTTGAGATTGGCCTATTTGCTTTCATTGCAAACTGAACTGACATTCACAAATCAGACATCTGGCAGAAGCCCTTATATCTAGACTTACACTAATAACAGTAACACTGGTATCAGTTGTGGTTTACATTACATACAGCTCCACTACCATGTTTCCCATCAAACAAACGGCAGACTCAGCAATGATTACAGTGTTTACAAACTGTCTGTGCTCAGCTTGTTCTCCAACAGCATGTTTCTGGCAGACAAAATAGAGGTGAGCGTAACAGACAGAGCAGAGAAGGTCGGAGATGGAAGATAGAGGATATACAGTGGGGAGGAAAGAGGAGAGGAGAAGTCTGAGCTTTTTGTGTGTGGTATGCGCCCGCCACGTGTCGAGAGGCAAGGTTGGCCTTCTACGGGGAGGGAACTGGACAAAGGGCCGGGAGAGGCCATTGTGGAAATGTTAAGCCCCCAGGGAAGGCAGGTGTCCCGGGCTAGGGCAGTATGTGGGCCGAGTGTAAAATATCTCAGAGCAGCAGAGCAGGGAGTGTCACCATCTGCCCCAGCCAAACCCAGACCAGAGACAGGCACTGGAGCCGAGATCCTGCACTCCTACCTGCCCCACCCCAAAAAGAGTTCCTGTTGGCAGTTGAAGACTTAAAGTTATTGGGCAATTCAATGTCCCGCATATCCATAGCTTATATTAATAAACAAAAGAAGTAATGATGTCACTGTTCGTGAGCATTCACAAGCACCAAATCACAGTGAACCAAAATCAGTTTCAACCACACCCAACATCAAGTTCAACAACGCGCAGATAGATCCGCAGAGCTGTGCAGACTTCTGTAAAAATGTCACCGTACTTTTACAATACTCGCCTTTAATAATGATTTTCCGTAAATACTAGAGGGGGAAAAAAACCTAAACCACTAACATGGATTACAGGTCAGATGCTGCTGATGAGAGGCTTGATGAAAGGGACACATCGGGAGATTGGAGCAAAAGGGGCACGTGCTCAGAAAATCTTGGTCACTAATACAGGACCTTTGTTTTGCTTCTAACTTCTAACTGCCGTTTTCTGCACTGCAATGAATTCTGGATCCTCCCTTACACAACCAGGTAGTTTCATGCAGAGTCAGCAACTGTTGTAATAGATAACTGGATTTAGTGAGCTCAGCTCTGCAACTGAACACCATAAAACCATAAAAACACAGATTTAGGTGGCTTCTAGAAAAGTGATAGCACCACAAATAACATTTATGAGCTCTGCCACAGAAATAATTTCACTTGTTGCCAATTAGTAATACGGACGTGTAACACTTTGTGAATTTAACGGCCATGAAAGCGATATATTCTCCTGCCACCATCGCCCTAGGCTTGCGTTCAGGCTAGGGTTGTCTGCAAAATGCACGACACAAAAACATGTGATTTGATCTGATAATCTTTTCTAAAAACAACTAAAAATACACTCTATAACACTGGAGGTGCATTTTTGTTCTTCAAGGATCACATTACCAAAACATAGCCTGAAAGTACAGCAATGGGTTGGGTACAAATGAGCAAGTTTCCCAACCAAAAAAAGGGACAAATTAGTTATAGCTGGCTATGGGTACAAATTTATGCACCTACCACCCCAGCGACATGCATTTGCACTCTTAGGCACTTTTGGTACATGTATTTTTGAGAGTGTACAGGCCCACCCTATAGTCAATAGTGAGTTGTCCACTGCACAGGCGCAGAGAGACAGCCTTTATCATCGTGAGGGTATTGATTCTCCAGCTTTCAGCGTAAAAACAGCCCTTCGCAGGACAAGGTTAAAGTTATAAATTCACAAAGCCGTGTGCCCGGCTGGGCAGGCCGCAGCACACAGCCCATGGGGTTTGTAAATGGAGCACACTGTGCACACTGAGCATGGACGTGACTGACAGAGGACCTATTATAGGCTCGGGCCTTGTCCATTTAAAAAGCTTGTGTCAATACGTAGCAAGACATCACATCACAAATTGTTATTCACGTTTTTTTTTTTTTCACAAGCCAAATATCCTCCTGAGAGTTAGAAGAAAGTGTATGAATTTGACATTTTTTTATATAATACAAGTGTCTTGGATGACAAAAACATGTAATGTTTTTGAAAAATATGAGTTTACTTTAAATTGAATTGTTTTCCAGCTCTGAGGAGGTTCATTAAATCAAGGGATTTAATCAAATAACACCAATATACAAATACACTCACCGAGCACTTTATTAGGAAGATTTTTACTTTATTGCACCTACTTATTCACACGATTACCTAATCAGCAGTGCAATGCATACAATCATGTAGATACAAGTCAGGAACTTCAGTTAATGTTCACATCAACCATCAGAATGGGGAACAAATGTGATCTAAGAGACTTTGACTGTGTAATGATTGTTGGTGGCAGACAGGGAGGTTTGAGTATCTCAGAACCTGCTGATCTCCTGGGATGTTCACACACACACTAGTCTCTCGAGTTTTCAAAGAATGGTGCAAAAAACTTGAAAAAATCCAGTGAGCAGCAGTTCTGCAGACAGAAATGTCTTGTTAATGACATCAGAGGAGAATGGCCAGACTGGTCAAAGCTGACAGTAAGGTGACAGTAACGCAAATAACCACACATTACAACAGTGGTATGCAGAAGAGCATCTCTGAACACAAAGTAGAAGTCTAATAAAAATAAGTCTAATAAATACCTAATAAAGTGCTCTGTGAGTGTATATCTATATGTGCATTACAGATAACCAATATTTAAAACATAATCTGAAATTTCATATAGCAATGTGCCAATAACTACTAAAATACACTTAGTATTTTAGCATATAATAGTACTTCTAAAATACACTGTATTGTGACATCAAAAGACCTTGGTAGAACTTGAGTTTGAAGCCTCACCTAGAATTACGTCAGCTGTTCACAATGTCAAAGGTCTCAGCTGAAGCAATTCAATGCAGAAATAAACAGATATATCATAAATAAACAGTAAACTACGAGAAGTCTGGCCACATTATAATAACTGAATACCATGGATACCATGACCTTAAAGGAGATTGCCAATGAATACTAATAAAATAAAATAAAAATCTTAATTCAATGTTTTAATACTGAACACAGTTTGGACCATTTGTCATTTCAAACCAAGACATCCTACAAACCCTAATCTCTAAAAGCAACCACAAGAAGCACAAATCTGAAATATATAAGTTTTTCTTCAGACTCCATATAGCCATAAAAATAGATTGCAGTCTTAGTCATGCCGTAATAACAGGCCATCATGGTGCTTGGGGAGAATACCTGGCGAAAACGGGATCCTTTGGGGGTAATAAATTAGCCCTATCGCTGACGAGTCAGGTGTGTAGCCCCCCCAGCAGCACACCGACGTCAGCCGCCCCCGACACAAACGCCAAACGCTGTCAGTCCAGCGTGTCCCGTCCTGCAGGGACTATGAACTCACCTGATTATCAAGACTCCGTAATCGACGCGTACTCCACCAGCAAACCGGGTTTTGGCTCCGCTCTTCAAAGACACCGGGGTGAACTACAGCACGACAACAGTATGCCTCCCAGCGTTGGACAACTGCTCAGATTTGACTCGTCTACTAACTCGTTTCTCCCTCAGCAAACGCTACAGGCTCAACTGCTTCCTCTGCGTTTCGCGAACACCACGTGTCTTTTTTTGTTTTCTTCTGGTTCCTCCCCCTTTTCTTTATTCTCCTCTCTCACTCCTCTCTCCTCTTTAGTTCTTTCTTTAATTTTTTTTCATCTCTTCTAGCTCTCCTCACTCACGTGTCTTTTTCACTGGTGTTTGCTTTGCTGTTAATCTGTCGTTTTCTCCGGCGAGTGCTGCTTAAGAGTGGACGTTTTTTTTTCGCCCATTCAGGGTCGGCCTGAGAAACAGCGCGACCGCTGTAGTTATCTCCGACGGCGAGAGGCTGAATGGTACAGACGGAGACAAGGGCCGATACTGACATTCAGAAAGCAGCTTTACAAAAGCGCACGCTGTGATTTTCCACCCTCAGCCATCACCATCGGAATACACTACACATACAGGATCAAATACGTTGATTTGAATGTAGATCTGCAAACCGGGTCTATATTTCATATAAACATTATTGCGTAGTTGCAATGTAAACTTCTTCTCTTTTTTCCCCTTTTTTTTCGGACCACTAAAAACTTTTTTCCCGCATCACTTCCTAGTTAAATGAGTATAAAATAAAGATTATTAAATGTAGTCCACTACGCATAGCGCAAGATACATATTTTCCATTTTATAACCACCAAGGCCCAATCTTTACAATTGCAGCGAGGCAAATAATTACAACCACCCTCTACCCAACCCATATCTACCCCTATCATATGGAAAGATAAAAGCATGACGAATGAAACCTTCCGGAGCTACAATAATGATGAATTCAGCACTTTCAGATAGTTCAAAATAACATCGGTGACCAAGAAGACGACTGAACACACGTCATATTAAACAAGTCCGTCGGGTCCTGCATGTTTTTTTTCTTTTTTTTTCCCCGTGCACAGGGCAAAACGATTAACAATAAGTATTTGTTGAACATTCTTGAGTGAGAACAGCAGACCTATTTTGGGCTCTTTGAAACCTTTTCTTGTCCTCTTAATCTCCCATTCTGCTGGTCCCATGGCTCGACTTGTGTCCATGTAGATCACCGGGGATTAGGATTAGTCTATATAAAAAGAAGGGTGGGTTTCTCTGGGAAGGAACGGAGGCAGAGAACTGTGCTCGCTTAATGTTCTTGATTTATTCAGCACATTCAGTTCCGGACTACAGCGCAATGCAATTTATCCTGTTCAATTATCCTCGTCCATTATCTTCCCACACACCATCTCTCTCTGTCCACCACAAAATGTCACCGTACTTTTACAATACTCGCCTTTAATAATGATTTTCCGTAAATACTAGAGGGGGGAAAAAAACCTAAACCACTAACACGGATTACAGGTCAGATGCTGCTGATGAGAGGCTTGATGTGCTGAAATATTCCTACACTGCAAAAGCAAAAAAAAAAAAAAAAAAGCCAAACATTTTAGTCTTAGATTTAGATTCTTATAATCGTATATCTATACCTTATTTACCAAATAAGACAAAAAGATTGCTAATGAAGTGAGACAGTTCTACTCATTTCAAAATGTGCCAATGGTGTAACTTAAACTAAGCTAATATTTTGTACTTGAGAGAGAAAAAAAAGAACAAGTATAAATCTCAGTATAAGATTAAAACACTTGTTAAGGCATACTTTTTTTCTTGTGTATGTGGCAAGTACTTTTGCGAATTCAAGGAAGAAAGACCTTTCACTTCTCTAATAAACTATAAACAGAGAATGACCTTTGACAATATTTGCTGGACAGTCTAAATGAAAGGAGGACAAAGAAAAAAAGGTGAAACTCAGATATGAAATTGATTTGTGGTCATATTAATATTAGCAGTAAATATATGATGCAAGCAAATCTCTGGGTTAATGCGGGTTGTGCGGTTGTAGAACTGATGCATGAATAAAAACATGCAACTGAGGAACTAGCACTGTTGATAGCTCACTCACGACTCCAACTCTTCCCCACAGAACAACAGGGCAGAACCGTTAAAACCCAGACACTGCCGGACAATTCCTCACCCAAAAAAAAAAAAAGCAGTCAGTGTTTGCTGGAAATGTGGCACCAGACAACGTGCCACATAAAATCTTTATTTAATCTGGTGAGGTCAGCCCACAAGTCCCAGGAGATCCAATTCCAAATGCCAGGTCCTGGCACACTGCTCTGGAGAGTGTCCAAGCCACCTATAATCTCAGAAATAAAGTGACAGTGGAGCTACATTTTTGTTCTTTAAGGAACAACTGTCCCAAATGAACCCTGCATGGAACAATACGGTTCTTTTGGGTAGAAATAAGTACCTTTTACAAACAAAAAAGGTACAAATTAATTATTAATCCAGTGGCAAGGGCTACAATTGTATGTACCTTTCGGGTGCCACCCCAGCGGCTAGTGTTCGTACCTTTTTTGGCACTTTTCGTACCTTTAGTGCACAGAGAGGTGTGTGTACAGCCAGCAGGTAGGACATTTCCTCCAGGATTTAGTCACTCTGGGAGTACAACACTGTGACATGGGAATGTTAGACCACAGGACAAATGGAGAACCACTACATCAGGGCTTTCATGTCAGAGGAAGTGTACAGAGTAAACCAGAGCATAGGTAAAGAGGCCTCTCGTTTCAGTTAGTGGACTGTGATGAAGCAGGGCGTTGAGCATTCTCAGGTGATCCGTCTAACACTAAAGCACAGCTCATCCTAACCCCAGGGCAAACTGACACACAAGCAGTCAGAATGCACATGAGCAATATTACACAAATTTAACTGACTACACCTGTCTGAACACATTGACTCTGATGGGAGACCACAGCAGTCACTTTAAGCTGTTCCGTTTTATTATGTAATTCCTAAGCTGATATTTTACTGAGGACAGCTGACTGTGTCTCTGTTAAGTGTTGTAAAAGTCAGCACAGAATGCACAGTACCTTCATCTGAGCTGCGATTGGACACAAAACCCTCGGGCTAGTCCAGTACTGTGCTCTGAGCACTATACCACGTGCTGGCCTGTTTTCATATAAAATTATTGAGTCACTGCGTTTTTCTCCATAACTGACATGCAACTACTGATTATACACAGCCCATTGCATACATCTGGCTCAGCCCAGGAGCACACACACACACACGCATATGCACATGTGCGTGCACACACACGTGCACATACATATACACATAAACACAGGCACATGGAGACACACACACACACACACACACACTGCCTGAAAAAGCAGAGGACTACAGAGGACATCTATTTTTCTTTATAATCAACATGGCTTCTTGCTTTTTGGCACAGTTATGGCACTTTTAACCTCATTCTCTAAAGGGCAATTTCCCTTCCCAGAAAATGATAGATGACAGCTGAACAGCAGAGTATAAGTACGATTGCAACCCTCTGGCGAACCACGCCATTTCACTCAATAAGAGCTCTGGGAGAACAGCACAAAACAGAAATAGCCTGGCCCTGCGATTCAAAGCAGGCTGTGTCACAACAGCAAAGATGCCACAGCAAGTTCCCTTCCACAACCTCCAGACCAAAGGCTGGCTCTTCCTCTACCTGCCTGCTCCCCCCTACCAGAAACAAGACCGACACTGCTGGGGCAGTTCCCATTAGGGACATAAAATTGCAGCATGCAATTAATGTGCACCATTTTTGCTTGGAAAACTTACTCATTTGTACCAAAGAGAGCATTACTGTACTTTCAGGGTACATTTCGGAAATCTGATCCCTGGAGAACAAAAATGTACATCTACCGTCACTTCATTTCTGAGAGTGTAAAGCCAGATTCCCAAAGGTCTCAGGACCACAGCATCAGTCAGACTGAAGACCCATATCTATAGACTCCATCTTAGTTACCCTCCCATCCCCACCACATAGCACAGAAAGAGGTGGAGTGCTATTTCAGTTTATTGTGTTATTTGGCTCACGATTTGCAAAGTTGACTTGCACTAGTGCTTTAGTGATGATGCATCTTTACCCTGGGCAGGGAATGCTGTTCTCCTGGTCTGTCAGTACTGCTCATGTCAATCAGCTGAATGGACTTTTGTGTGCTTGTAAGGATAAGAGCGTCTGGTACAAGAATGTAATGCAATGCAAGTTAAAGGAAGAATCCCAGCTCAACATGTTTTCACAATGTTGTCGCAATGTGTTATAACATTGACATAACCCTCCAGAAACATTGTGAGAATATTTTGTGTCAGCTTCCCACAGCTTATCGACATGGTACAATACAAGGGAAAAATCTGACAGTTTATGAACATGGTGAAATGTGATGTAAGGGAAAAATCTGACAGTTTATGAACATGGTGAAATGTAAGTTAAAGGTGAAAATCTGACAGGTTATGAACATGGTGAAATAGAATTTAAAGGTAAAAATCTGATAGCTTCTGAACAGTCCTCGCCATTAGCAGTCAGAGGTTAGTAAAACAAAGAGCGGCAGAGTCCGTCTGTTTCAAACAGGAAATGGAAAAGACGTCTCTGGGTGCTGCCCACTCCCCCAGCCCGCCCGCAGTCCGCCATCTCCCAGAATCCTCCATATGGCGGCTCCCGCAGCTCCCGTGTCTATTAAAGGAGCTGCTGCCGCGGGCAGAGAGAGGAGCAGCTGTGACAGACCGTCTCTGACAGAGGGAGGGTGACAGAGGGAGGGTGACAAAAGCCCACTCCTGGTAATTAGTCCTGCGGGAGGATGGGGGGGGGGGCAGGGGGGTAGGGGTTTGGCGGAGCAATGGCGCCATGTGACTCCAGCCTCATTAATCCGTGACGGGGGGCGGCAGGGGGGGGGGGCAAACGTTAGCGGACGGTGCAGCTAGCACGCTAATTGCATTCACGCTTTACCGTACTCCTCGTGAATGGGCAAGTCAAGGCTAGCTATGATGAGATTAACTGAGATCTTAGATCCGACGCTGACTTTTGGTTATGAACCAGTGGGTTGAACGGTTTGTGAGGAGGGGGCGAATATGACTAACTCAGCCCCCAGTGTGAGCACCCTTAGCCAGGCAACAGCATGAGTCAGAGGCAGGTGAGTGGTAAAGAACAGGTCTGAGCTAAAAAGGTGTGGGGATGGACCAATTAACCAGCAGAAGCTCTTCTGCAGTCCATTAAAATGCGTGGCTGCTGTTACTTAATGCATATGTCCATGTGAGTCATTCTGTACTCAGGTATACACAGAGCACAGGTTGGCTTATTCATAAAATAATAAATAATTTGTTCACCAACAGTTGGTGTTTGACATTCATATTTTTCATAGAACACTGCGCTACTGGAACAGAAAATCAGACCTGTACGCCCCCTCCAAAAGAATCATTTAAAAATAAATAAACAAAACTATATTCTGCACCTGAGGATGATCGCAAACAAGACTTGGCTATGGTGGCCATGTCCAATTAGTTATAAATTAAATCAAATTAAATTATTAACACAATGGGTTGGAGCTGCTACGGCAGCTAACATACATTAGCCACTCTGCAGTAAAACTCCTTTACTGGTGACAATATAAAGAAAAGAATATATTTGATTGATAACTAAAACAAGGGACCTATTGCATCTTTCCAATCATTTTACATACAAGAACCATCCAATGAAAACATTATTTCATTGAAATTGAATTTAGCCAAATGAATGCAAGTGCCAGTGTGGATAACAATGCCCTATTCATAATGTGCAGGTCCAGATGTGCGTCTGAATCAAACAGTGCGATGTCCTGCTACTCGCAATCTGAAAACAGGGAGGAACACGGATGAATCTGGTCTGAGAACAGGGAGAAACATGGATAAATCTGGTCTGAGAACAGGGAGAAACATGGATGAATCTGGTCTGAGAACAGGGAGAAGCATGGATGAATCGAATCTTTAACAGGAAGATGAAAAAGGCTTTCAGGCCTAGCTTGTTTGGTTTCATAAAGACATCCGAGGGCTAATATGTCGTTCTCCCTGGGCCCTTTACAGCAGACAGACTCCCACTGCGTTTTAGCACTTACTTATTAATGAGGCCATGGAACAGCGTTTCACATTCGGCTACGCCAGCGGCAGCAACGCATTCACGTAAACAAGAGGGCCGGATATTTTCATTTTATCAAAACCCGTGTTCAGACACTTTCATTTTATTGAAACCCATCTTTCACAGTCAATCTTTCCCACCGAGTTCTAAGCGTTTTCATTTTTACTTTTTTTATTTTGTGTTCCCATCTTTCCTTCTATGTCTACGTAAAGCTTCTTTGTGATAGTTCTCTGTAAGAAGCGCTATGCAGTCTTCGGAATTTCTTTTCCTAAAGGAACCCTGTGAAGAACCCCATCAAAATGTTCTTTGTCTGGGAGCTTTCACACCTATCACGCCTATGATAGAGGGTTCTATGAAGTACTCTTTTTCTGAGAGTGTGCAGACAAATGGATTTGATTTGATTTGAATCCTCAGTCTGAACAGAACCGAGCAGGTGTGCATGTGTGTGTATGTGTGGGGGGGGGGGGTTTGGGGGCAGGTGTGTGGGGGGGTCAGGTGACAGGTTGGACAGATATGAGAAAGTGAGATTCCCGTTGCATGGGGGTGAGATTCCCGTTGCATGGGGGTGAGATTCCCGGTGGGGGGGGGGGGGTGAGATTCCCGGTGGGGGGGTGGTTTCCCAGACGAGGCACAGCTCCGGGGACACACTGTGGGGACATGGTGTCTGAGCCCATGGTTACAGGGAGGGGGGACTCTCCACAGCAAGCCCTGCCATCTACACCCGGCACTAAACCCACACCACACTACACCTGCTCCCTCCCAAACCCACAGAGATTATTCCCGGATCAGGATCAGGAAGGCCATGAAACACAAGCTTGCTCTTTCTTTCTGGGGAGTGGGGGCGGGGAGAGGGGGGGCAGGGGGCCAGGAGGTACAGAGCTCCTGGAAGAACACTGATTAAATAAGGTGATCCCCCCTCTTTATCTCTGTCTCTCGACGGACCCACTTTCACACTCTCCTCTCTTTCTTTGTCTCTCTCGATCTCTCACTCTTTCTCTTTCTCTATCTCTCCACCTCCCCCTGCCCTCCTGTGATACCTCCTCTTTCTCCTCCTCTCTCTCTCTCCCGCCCTCTCTCCACCTCCCCCTCCCCTCCTGTGATACCTACTCTCTTTCTCCTCCTCTCTCTCTCCCTCCCTCTCTCCATCTCCCCCTCCCCTCCTGTGATACCTTCTCCTTCCCTCTCTCTTTGTCCTTTTCACATCCCGGGCCGCCCCAGAGTCTGTTTCTTAATGGGTTGCCGTGGAAACCAGGCGGGCACCCGCCGTGTAGAGGACAGTTTTTTTCTGCCAAGGTGAAGACTGAGGAGGTTTAACCCTTTAATGCCCGGCTCTCCATGCCGGAGTCCCAATACACATCCAACTACGTCCGCTGCATTACCTACAACAAGGTGGGTAACTCCAGTCCTGGAGGGCCCGTGTGTCTGCAGGATTACCCTGGGTCAGTCAGCCATAAACACCATGACCACAGTTAGATGAGTTAGACCACAATGCTACAAGACAAGGACATTTATCAGCTGCTGTTTATATCATGGAATGTGGCAAAAAATGGCAGAATGTGTAAATGATTGGGCTAATTAAATAATAAAGAGCAGAAGTTGGTCTGAAATCCAGAAACAGATACAGCCCTCCTTGCCCATCCCTGATCTACAATACTACTCGGAGTGAATGTTATTGAGATACTGCTAGCTGTTTCCTGAAAACCGTTAAACGCATTAGACACTAATTTACTGACGTAATTTACTGATTTCCACTTAGCTAATGCACAACCGGGTTACGATTGTTGTCACTCATGTATAAATAATGTTGATTGATTTATTTTTTACTACATGGTGGTGAAAGGTTTGACGGATCCCGATCGGGAGTGTGGGAGGCAGGTGAATGGGACAGTGGCTTTCTTCAAAAGCACAGGCAGCAGAGTGAGAGCAAACATGCAATGAAGAGAGACTGTTCTCCTCCACTTTAACCCCTTGAATAGTAGTATTTTTTTGGAATGTTGTTTTCAAAAAAACTCCACTGCTCTTTCAGTTACTAGTAGTGATTGTTACATCAGCATTAGAACGTTCAGTTACGAATCATCACTAGCAGGGATTGTTACATCAGCGTTAGAATGTTCAGTTAAGAATCATCACTAGCAGGGATTGTTACATCAGCGTTAGAATGTTCAGTTAAGAATCATCACTAGCAGGGATTGTTACATCAGCATTAGAATTTTCAGTTAAGAACATTCTAATCATGTACCCATGACCTCACACCTTAAAGAGTTAACGTGTTACACACGTTATGTAGTGTGTGGTGAAGGGAATAGCATGGGGACAGCTTCTCCTGAATGTTGTTGGTCTGAAGCCACTGTAGTGGTCCACCAGGGTGACACCCTTTACTGTACCTCTGCCTCACAAAATGTACTGGATGCATTGGATTAGGGCTTCAGCTCTGCATACAGGTGATATTTAGCCTGGTTTCACAGGACAGGAGTCAGCGGATACAGTTAAACGGTTGCCGTGGAAGCGCTGTGTGCAGGTGTGCAGGTCGGCGTGCAGCAGGGCTGTTGCCGGTTTCCGTGGTGACGTACGGAGCTGGGCACGGCCGTATTCTCAGACGGGACATTGGACGTGTTCCGCCCTGCTCTGTAAAACACGGAGCTCTCCGCTGTTCTGTATTCCCCCCCGCTCCTCGGGCGTCGCCGTGGCGACGGGAGGGAGCACCGCCACAGGAAACCAGCGAGCGGACGAAGTCACTGGACGTCATCGCCAGGGTAACTGTTGCTTTAGTTTCACATCACATCCCCTTCTGCCTGCCTCTCTCTCTCTGCGTCTCTGTCTCTCTCCCTCTCACTGTTTCTCCATCTCTCTATGTCGCGCTCTCTCCATGTCTTTCCGCTTGTCGGTTTTCCTCTCTGGATGCAGCAGCACAACCCCCTCTCCCCCCTACCCAACAGTCTGTATCTGGTGTGCAACATCATGGCAGGCATACCCCCCGAAAAGCATCCACATTAGAGATTCAGCACAGCAGACAGATTTCATACAGTGCATCCAATCGGAAAGGGAATGGCCCCTCCCATTTCCCCCCTGAGCCAATGAGAAAGCGGTGGAGGTGCGTGCAGACCGCCGCCCTGCAGGGGGTGGCAGTGACAGACAAGCGTGGAGCAGAGACAGATGCCATTTATACCGCTCCTATACCCAGCACTGTGTCTGCAGGAGAACCTTCTGTATTGGCAGCTACCAACAGAGAGAGAGAGAGAGAGAGAGAGAGAGAGAGAGAGGGAGAGACAGAGATGGGGAGGGAGAGAGAGGGAGGGAGAGAGAGGAGGGGTAGAGAGAGATGGGGAGGGAGAGAGAGGGAGAGGGGGAAAGGGAGAGAGAGAGGGAAAGAGAGAGGAAGGGAAAGAGAGAGGGAGAGGGAGAGAGAAGAGGAGGGACAGTGAGAGAAAGAGAGAGAGGGAGAGAGGGAGGGAGGGAGGGAGAGAGAGGGAGCTAGAGCCATGTGCCTCCTTTCATAAAAGCACAACAAATCCCTTTCTCCATCTTAAACACCCGAAACGATTACGACAGAGCAGCCAACACGTGCTCACAGACACACACCCGCAAAAACAAAACAAAAAAACGTGGACCACATGACCAGGCAATACGCAACAGATATTCGCCATGTGATCATTGACCATCTCAGGCACATCAGTGGAGTTATTCCTTATGCCAGCTTCCCCCTGGTTTATCTGCACTGGGAGGATAAACACTCCAGGCACAGACTGTCTGAGTAGAAATCCAGTCAAGCAGCTTAGCGGCAGACAGGATGCACACTGTAGTCACTGACACTCAGATCTTAGATCAGAGCCCACCAGCTTGGCTCAGCCTGGTTCAGCCTGGTTCAGCCTGGATCGGATCGGATCAGAACGGCACAGCATGGCCGCTAACACCCAGCTGACACAGAGAGGCGCGGGATTGAGGGACCAGGGCAGGAGCACAGCCCGGGGGGGGGGGGGGGGGGGGGGCAGGGGGAGAGGGTACCAGGGAAGGGGAGAAGTGACTATACCCAGGGAGAGGGCCCTTCTGCAGACTGACAGACAGACAGACAGCAAAAATATGTACATCAGACAGCAGGCTGACCAGGACCAGCCCCCCCCCCCCAGCAATGCTGCAGCAACAACAGAGACGCACACACACGCACGCGCACACGCACACACACACACACACACGCGCACACACACCAACACAGACACACGCGCACATACACACACACACGCGCTCGCGTAAGACGTAATATCCAGCTTGTACTACCAGACACGTGTGCTAATATTGTAGAGCGATGCGCATACAGTGCTACCCCCTGCACAAAAAATAAATAATAAATAATACGAAATACAAGCAGTCCGGTTCTGCGGTTGCTTGCCTCCACACGAGGTGGGGTGCAGATTTCTCCACTCCAATTCCCCCCGCCCCAGAGACACCCACGCCAGCCACGGTACAGTACTCACCAGCCACCTGCTGTCGGGTCCTCCAATATTCCTCCTGCACGCTAAAACTCCCTTTCTCTGAGAGGTGTGCCCAGGAAGGAGAGAGAGAGGGAGCGAGGGAGAGAGAGAGAGATCAGCAGTCTCCTCCAGTCGTCAGAAAGACCGGAACACAACAATAGCTTGGGCAGTGAGAGAAGAGTGACTGACCAGCCTGTACTGAGATGCTATACAATAACAAGCATCCTTTCCAAGAGCGAGGGATGGATAAAGGAGGTGGGGAGGGAGGAAGAGAGGGAGGGAGGGGGGAGGAGAAGGGGGAGGGGGAGAGGCAGGCAGCCCTGTGGAGCATGCCCAATGAACACCCCAGCGTATTTAAATGTCACATGACCTGCCAAAGCTGTCAGACAGTCATTAGGAGAGGTGCTGGTGCTCTTTAACCCTGTCGCCGACGGTGACGCCACCACTGTCCCTTTCATAAAAATGGAGCCTGCTAATCTCTGCCGTCCCGCCCTCCAGGGCTCCCAGCTAACCAATGGGAGAGCTTCCTTTTCTCACTGTAGTCTAGGCCAGGTTAACCCTTTGAGGTGCATAAAATCCTGAATGTGTGATTACATGTTCTTAACTGAACGCTCTAATGCTGCTGATGTAACAATCACTGCTGGCAATGATTCTTAACTGAATATTCTAATGCTGCTAATGTAACAATCACTACTGCCAACAATTGTCATTTGAACATTCTATTGCTGATGTAACAATCACAACTGGCAATGATTTCAGTTGTGATTGAGCATTCTTATGCTGCTGATGTAAAAATCACTTCTGCCATTGATCCTTAACTGAACATTCTAATGCTAAGATAACAAGATAACAATCACTATTTATGACTGGGAGCAATGGAATTCTTGAACATGGTCTTAGAATAAAATGGGAAAGAACTTTCCATAAAACCTGCTCTTCAAAGGGTTAAATTCACTTTTCATGCCAGATCCACTCGATTAGCTGTGGGGAAAGAGGGGGGGGGGCAATGGCACAATAGAAGTTAATCAGCGATAATCTTTGTGAGGAAAGCTTTAAAGCACACCTCATTAATGCTACTCTCTGCCAAAGGAAGCAGTCTTGCAGCAGTTTGATGCTGTAACACAGGCGTGTGTGTGTGTGTGTGTGTGTGTGGGCTGCTGAAATGGCCTGGTTTTATGGCCGTGTAAACCACGCTGGATCCTGTTCACTCAGCTCAGAGGACCTGCAGGAGGGAGATGAGAGATGGGGCACGCCTTAACACGAGGGGGGGGCAGAGTTTGGGTTCGGGGGCAGGTGATTTTAATCAGCCCAGCCGTCATGGCACCGCCCCCCCCCCCCCCCCTCGGTGAGGCAGTCAGGAAGTGCAGTGGCAGCTGGATCTAATCCCGGTGTAATTGGTTCCAGCAGAGCCGGGCCAGCCCAGCGAAGCCCCTTCTTCACTGCTTATTCCGGGGGGGGTGAACATGGGACTTCCACAGCGTAATGCTACTGGAGCACCATGTCTGTAGAACCAGACTCCCGCTGTACGAGCCCAGAGGAGAAAGTTCTTATTGACATTTTTGAGCAGAATGAGTTTGTCCTAAACAGTGTAATTTAATGTAACACTACATTTAATGTTAATATGTCAGATGTGCTGAGCTGTGTGTCCTGTGGCCAGTGCTGGTCTGCTGGACACCATGTTACAGTGAAGACATCTCATTTCAAAATGTTGACGCCCCCTCGGAAAAATATGTACATCATGTGACCCACAGGAATTTCAACTCTTTCATTACATATAGTACTTCGTAATGTTCCCACAGGCCCTGGATTATCCAAAGACGTGCAGGTTGGGCTGCTTGGGGGCATTCACAGGGCATTGTGTGTGAACGCTGTGAATGTGCATGTGTGCTCTGTCAACCGACCATGTATTAGCACAATATCACCTGACTAACCATGCAGTTAGTCTGTAACTGTGACCCTAATAAATTCAGTTCATTTCCTTAATAACACATGGAGCGAGAAAGCAAAGTAAATATGGAGGAACATCAAACAAAATAGTCTGAGTGATGGAGTATAACAGTACCTACCTGGCACACTGCACACAGATGGAAGCTGAAATATTAAGCACAGTCAATTTATCTATACGTGCACATAGAACAGTCAGACCTGGGTCAAATGCATCATGGTTTAGGATTCAAACAATGATGTTCTCATCTAATCTTGCCTGGTGCAACTGAGCCAACTAAGAGGACCAGAAGGCGTAGTTTGTCATAGCTCCCACTAGGCACGCTCAGTAAAGTGTAGAAAAGTATTTGAATCCAAAACAATTATTTGCACCCAGGTCTTAAAACAACTGTAGATTTACATTTACAAAAAAAAGATAAATGATAATCAGGATCTGTGTGTGTGTGTGTGTGTGTGTGTGTGTGTGTGTGTGCATGCGTGCATGCCGAGAACATGACCACGCTCACACACTCAGACATGGGTCAATTATGCAATCATTTTGGATTCAAATACTTTTCTGTGCTCAATTGATCTTACCTGGTGCAACTGAGCCAACCAGAAGAGAGCATTTAATTGGTCCCAATACACCAGACAAGCTCAGTAAAGCACAGCAAAGCATTTCAATCCAAAATAATGACGTATTTGACCAACATGCCCGCAGACTTCAGACACATCTTTATTGGGTTATAGCTGCTCCATTTGCTTTTCCAGGAGAACTCTACTCAATCAGAACTGACATGGTGTACCTCACAGGCACAAATGCTGTTCAGGTGTGGACAGGACACCGTAAGGAGAGGTGGCTTTCGACAACACGACAGCATTCTTTACAGACAATACAAGTTTCGCTTTAAAAGAAAAACAGAAACCGCTCAAAGGCTCAATTCCAAAAACAATCGGTTTAACGCGCACTGCCCACTCCGTGCCACAGGCGAGTGGCACTGGGCCAAGCCATTTCCCCAAAGCAGGCACTCACAGGAGTGCGTGAAAAGGTCATTAAAAAGGTTGAAGTGGAAAGTTGCTCTGTAGAGCTTCAAAGGAGAGCAATAACAGCACGCTTCAGATCGACCGATAAAACTCCCACCTGAGCCAATGCAGAATATGATTGGCTAATTGGTATTCTGCTGTGTTATGCCACTCCAGATGGGTGGATTTAGTGATGGACACCTCGCCGAATACAACTGCTCTGTTCATGGGCACAGCATGTGAGGCTGTTCACGGGCACAGCTTGTGAGGCTGTTCATGGGCACAGCTCATTAGGCTGTTTATGGGCACAGCTCGTGAGTCTGTTCATGGGCACAGCTTGTGAGGCTGTTCATGGGCACAGCTTGTGAGGCTGTTTATGGGCACAGCTTGTGAGGCTGTTTATGGGCACAGCTTGTGAGGCTGTTCATGGGCACAGCTCGTGAGGCTGTTTATGGGCACAGCTTGTGAGGCTGTTCACGGGCACAGCTTGTGAGGCTGTTTATGGGCACAGCTTGTGAGGCGCATTGAAATGATCTGCTTTAAACATTAAAGGTATGTAAAGACTGAATAACAAAAACAGAGCAAACACTGGCTCGACCTGCACACAGCAGTGTCAGATAAAAAGCCAAAATGTCACAAAATGTCAGAGCATTCAGGGAGAGGGTGCAGAGAAACTGAAAGCGCATTACAACCCTGATGCACTTTCAACCGGCACACTAATGTCTCCAGGCTGATAAGAAGTTCTGATCCCACTCAAGTCTGCGCGTGCGACTTTCACAAAAGTAAAAAAATATATATATATTTTTTTATAAAGTGAGACTATAACCATCCACCCACTCCGTTGGTGCAGAAAGATGTTTTTGTCAAAATGGACAGTTTGTGAAATGAAATGACACAAAAACATATCGTTGTCATTTCACGCCATCTGTTCTAATCCATTTCATTTGTTTATTAAGCTACGCCTGCAAAGACTTTTTATGTAGGTGATAAAACTGCACTTTTACGAGTGCAGGCTACTTGCCATAAAAAACAACAATATAGCACAAGACTAACATGCTCCTGCCAAATGCCTGTGGTTCTAATAACCACACTGAACTCAGCATATGACAGTGTGGGAGCAATGTTAGCAATAATTATGAGGCGATAAAGGACCTAACGTGGATGACAGGGGAGGTGTGATGTGGAAACTGTCGAACACGGGATTACATGAGGCTCTACCGCCCCCAAGCTGAAGGAAGACAAAAGGACTGCTCTGGTGACCCTACTAACAGGAACCCAAAATACAACAACATAGGTCTTTTGTACCTTTCTATTTATACATTCATGGCACATTATTTTCCACACATCTAGCATTTTAGGACATCTTGTTCTACACAATATGCCATTTGGATAGCCTTAGATTGTTGCAGGATACTGAATTACAATTAAATGGCAGAATTTAAAACCCAAAACACTGTCCTGAATAATGCCTTTCTCTTGATACAGAGCACAATTAATCCAGAAGCCTTAAAATCACAAGGCTGTCCTGAAATCACACTAATTATTTAGTTTTTAGGAGTCATTTGACGTTTTTTTTTTTTAATTTTTTTTATGAGGAAAATTATCTTTTTATTGCTGAGTTTGAACTTTGGTTCTTCTGTCCTTAATCAGGTGACTGTATCATCAGCCTTAAACACATCATTACGAAACACGCAGAAGAAAGCTTAGAGATTTGCTTTTCAATACGGCCGAAATGTTTTGCCTGCTATGAATGGTCGTCTTTTCATGACAGACTCCCAAGCTGGCCCCCTGAAACATAACCAAATGAGATACACCACAGAGGGCAATGTTTGCATCATTTTCTGAGAACAAGCGACTGTACCTCCTTATGGCACCAAGACAACAACCACCTCCCAGGAAACACAAACTCAACGCCTTTCAGGGCAAATTACACTCGTGGTTTTGCAAATTTCATCATAATCACACATCCACCGTAAGACATTATGACAAGTGCAGCGGCTGCTTTTGAGCTCTATTTTCTCTCCTTTTGTTATCCTAGTTTCCCAGCGCAGGGTGTCAGTACATCTGGGAGTGAGAATTGCACATCGGAATCAGCCCAGGAGAAATCACAGAGTACACAGTCCTGCAGACTCTGTCTGGGACACATCCATACACTGCTCTAAACGTGTATTAGGAGTACCAGTCCTTGTATTCAGGAGGCTTGAAGGGACAGCATGCTATGCTTCTTAAATGCCCTCCTCTTAATTAGCCAGCATCTCCATTCATTAACAAACACAGAACACTTCAGACAACACTAGAGAATGTGAAAACAGTAATCCGGTGCGTTCAGCCAAGAGGCAGCACTACAAACACTAGACGCATAGAGGCCTTGGCCTCTATGGCAGATAAACAGTGCCCCCTTGTGTCAACATCTAGTAACGACTAGGTACAATCATCACCAACATTTCCAGAGCCTCTCTGGGGAAAAGGTGGCCATGTTTGAAATGGCTTACTCGCGTATTATTGAGTATTCAACTATTTCTATACTCAATAGTTACATACTGAAAAGTAAGTGGTTTGGAACACAGCCAGTGTCTGAAGCTTGCTAACACCAACAAGACAAAAAAAAACATAACTGACAACCAACGGGGGAAAGAGCAGCGGTGGCTGAAAAAAAACTTTAAAAGCTTATTGGGTTAAACTGACATTACAACTGTGCCCATTTCCACTGGCCCAGCTGAACTCAATCTAATCTCATGTAAAGTATGTGGGGAAAAACTGATGAACAAGCCCTTCTGTTCACATACTGTCAGCACAAGAGGGTGTTAAATGACAAACAGCAAATTAGATACTAATTTTAAAAAACACCCATCATCAAGGAATGACAGCTCAGATGTCTGGTGATTAAGGGTGTGGTGAGAATGAGGGGCATCTCTGTCCTGAAGGTCACAAAGAGCACAGGAAATGAGCACAGGAAAAGTAGAAGGGTTTCCTTTAAATCCTGTCAAAGCTTCATCTGCACGGTTACCCTCTATGATACCAAACCTTCCCTGATAGACCTCATTGCCCGCCTGGCTGTGCAATAGCTTCAGGGTACCACCAAGGTCATTCTCTATCCAGACCTAACATTCAATATGGGGCAGCCTATAGCCTAGTGGCTAAGGTACATGACTGGGACGTGGAAGGTTGGTGGCTCAAGCTCCAGTGTAGCACATCAGTTGGGCCCTTGAGCAAGGCCCTTAACCCCATATTGCTCCAAGGGCATTGTCCACTTAGTCTAATCAACTTTAAGTCGCTTTGGATAAAAACGTCCACTAAATGACATATTACAATCAGACATTTTTCTCAGAGGGCTGCCTCCAGATCATACTTCCTGTTGCTGAAAAGAACTCAGGGAAGCTATGTCACAACCACCAGGCGGCAGAATTTAGTTTTTACAGCTCAAAGCTGGATACTGTATTTAAACGCAAGCAACAGGAAAAAATTCTTACTGGGGGGAGAGAGAGAAAAAGAGAGGTTATATCTAACCAAATTTGACACGTAAATTTCATTGAGCTTGAACAAAAGCAAATGAAAATTCCCCAAAGCTGAAAAACATCGTACCGAACGCCGTTTCATTCCTGAAATGACCTTGAAAGTAAACCTGCGGACAAAACTGAAAATGAGCAAACAGCACCCTCCAGTGACCGCAAGAGGAAAGAGCACGAAAGAAAAGGCTGCTCTGGTTGGCTCTGATTTCATCATTCAACACCATTATCATTTGTGCAACGTACACCAATGATGATACGGAATAGGAGTAATATAATTTATGTCCTCAGCACCTATGTTTACATGGTGATGTCTTCAGGGAGGTCAACCTCACGAGCTGTGCCTACGGTAGTAGAGGTGGAGCAGACCCAGATATAAACGGGATGAACGCGTTTATGACGGCTCTCCCTCTGAATCCGTACAGACTTCCACCGTAATGAGAAGCTCCAGCCCTCCTCTGGGCATGGCTGTCCCAGTTCTGCCTCCGCTTCTGTCCCATCAACCTCATCATGAGACTATGGTGAACTACAGTAAACAAGAGCCAATTTTCAGTGATGCATAAAAAGTTAACAATAAACAAAAACTTGTGCAGGTCTTAAGATTTAAAGCAAGAAAACCTTTAGAACAGATTAGCTACACACACACACACACACACACCTTAAGAGAAGTTTGATTCGAAACCTGATTATCTTACTAGTAGCATATTCACCAGGCTGATGCAAATGAATAAAACCCCGAATTGTCACCTCCAAACGACAAGCCCCTTGCCATCTCACACTCATAAGTATGCCAAGGATGGTCCCCACACACCACCTACCCCCAATGCATGCCCAAACATATCTTAAGAATTATATTTTAATTGTTACATTTATATATTTAAATCTAACACAAACATTCCTAAATGAAAGCTAAACACCATGAAGCTAATACCCCCCCCCCAAACACTCTGGGTGAGGAACAATCACAAAAATTAAGAATCTTATTTCAAGGTAATTTTTTTATTAGTACTTTCAGTTGAAATTTGCACATTTCAATACGCATACATCAAATTTCGTTTGCCACAAAATCTCCAATGGATGCAAAAAGCACTAAACCTCTAGGTGTTTTAGAAAAATAAAACAATTTAATGTAATAGTACTGTCTCGACATGAATCAGATTTGTAGTTCATTAATATCCAAACACAACAGTCCCCTAAAGACTACATCTCACAGAAAGCTGTGCTCTCTTCACACCACCGCATAGTGCTGCACGATCTCCCGCCCCTCTCCAAATCTGACACTGTTTGGAGAAGAGTGAGACAACCCCGCCTAGATACTGCTACTATGAAAAGAATCACACAGAAAATGAAGTGAGACTGTTTAACAATGGAAATCAAGTATTTAAGATACGGTTCATGCAAAATGGTTTCCAAGTGACATAGACCCTTACCCATAATCACCCATGCCCAAATAAAGCTCTGCTTAGAAACAGACTAAAAATAACAGGTAGTTTAGAGTGATCGTATTCAGAACTAGAAGGGGGGGTACTTAATTACTGCAATGGACAGGAGGTTAAATACTGTGTAGGGAGTGAAGTTTCAGAACTTTATTTAAGTGTCACCTTTGGCCTTTATAGTAATAATAGTACTACAAATACAAACTGGTTTCCAAATTAATCTTTTTAGCACTTCAAGGCAATGGGGAAAACTCAACACACACCACTGCACAAGTCTTCAATACTTTCTAGCAATACAGACTTGAGAGCAAATATTAAATATAATCCCGAGATGTAATGCCAATACTACTGTATTAATTTAAATACAGAGTTAGGCCTGCCCACAACCAAGCCTGTTCCAAAAGCAGGCTCCTGGTAATCCTGTAAAGATTAGAATAATCAAATCCCACAATGCATCACTGTGGGGCGCTGTGACCATTGCGCAAGCCAGGAACAGATTAAACGAAGAAGAACACGAAACTAAATTCAGACGTGGTTTCCCTGATCTGTTAGAGTGGCAAAAGCGGTTTAAAACTAAAGAAAGAATGGGTGGTGGGGGTGAGAGAGCAGTGTTTTGGGGGGTGAGTTTGGGCTGTGAAAATAAACCATTCCAGATTCCGGTCAACAACTACCACCGCAGAGCAGTACAGTACCGCGGTACCGTTCACTCACAGCTCAAGCGAAAGGTTTCCTGGGACAATGACCGATGAGCCCTTAAACACGGAACTACACGCAGGTTGTGTCCTTTTACACCCTGAACGAGTCCACAAAGAGTCTCTTTCTCATGAAATCAAGCTAATCAAACAGGAAGCAGGAAACCCCTCAGCAGCTCTGGTGCAGGCGGTTGAAGATGACGAGGCGGAAGGTGGGCGTCAGGCAGTAGCCAATGGCGAGCTCCGTTTCCTGCACCCGACGGACGAATCGGCATCGGTCGCGGGCGAACTCCTCCCAGGGGCCTCGGCGATCTTCGTCGCTGTTGGCGTAGAACTCCTCTACCTCCTCCGCAAAGCGTACCTGTCCCAGGTGAGGGGGAGAGAACAGGTTACTCACCTACCTAAAGCTGTGACCAGAGAGAAAACCACAGACTACAATAAATCACACCACATCTTAAGGTGTGCGTGCAACTGATCCATCAGGTCTGACACCCTGCAGCAGACCACGTCCCACAGTTCTTAAGCCCGTGTCATGTAACGCGATGAATGGCCTGGTTTCCTTCACATACACACAGGCACTGATGCTAATCTCAGATTAGCAGTCAATGTGATATATCCGATACTCAAATCTGGCCCTCAGATGCATACCCAGGCGTGGTTTTTTCGCCTAGTTAATTAACTGTATAAATAGTGCTACTGATTGCCCAGACTGGCTTCAGAAATGACACCCAGTGAAACGGGAGGGTTGATAGCCAGCAGCTCTCAGCCCTCAGGACAGTGCTAGCCAACCCTGTTCCTGTTGATCTACCACCCCCGTAGGTTTTCATTTCAACCCTAATTGGGCACACCTGACTCTACTAATTAGCAGTTCAGTGAGATATCTATCCATTGAATGAGGTGTGCTTTGTTAGGGTTGTAGTGAAAACCTACAGGACAGTAGATCTCCAGGAACAGGGTTGAGCAGCCCTGCTCTAGCTGTTGAATGAAGTGCGCTTTGTTAGGGTTGGAGTGAAAACCTACAGGACAGTAGATCTCCAGGAACAGGGTTGGGCAGCCCTGCTCTAGATGTTCAAATGAGGTGTGCTTTGTTAGGGTTGGAGTGAAAACCTACAGGACAGTAGATCTCAAGGAACAGGGTTGGGCAGCCCTGCTCTAGCTGTTGAATGAGGTGTGCTTTGTTGGGGTTGTAGTGAAAACCTACAGGACAGTAGATCTCCAGGAACAGGGTTGGGCAGCCCTGCTCTAGCTGTTGAATGAGGTGTGCTTTGTTAGGTTCTATCTTGTCACCAGAGCTGATGTCACTCTCCTGCCCCGTCACCCAGAGACACATTCTCAATCTTAAACAACATCACTGATCACTGCTTCTTCCCCCAGTGTACTCTCACTGGTACGTGTAATCATAGCTGGAGAGCCACAGACATGGAACAGGGAAATCAGCCTGCGGAACGGGAGCCAGGGAAATTATGGCCAGGTATAAATACTGGATGCCAGATCCCACAAGCCCCAGAAAGCCTGTAAAAAAAATAAAAACTGCAACTAAATGAATAAAAAAATATATATCTGTTCCCTTAAGCTGGATTTCTGCAGCCTTGGTAGAAGTGAAGAGGATATTTGCACAGGAAGCGTAAAGGGACCATGTACTGTAACTGATTAAAACTGCCGGTGTGGAACCAATAAAGCCAGCTGAAATGAAAACGGAGTGGTGACAGATGACCGGACGATGAAAGCAAAGGCTCAGCACCAACAGACCGCAGACGCGCGAGAGAGGAAGGAAGTCTCAGCGCTTCCAGCGGGAAGGACAGCGGACCGGAACGTCGGAATTCTCTGTTGCTAAGTAACGTAAGAGATCCCCGCTAATAATCCGGCGATGGGGGAGGAAGGGAATGAAGAATGAATTCAATCAGGTTAAAATACGGCAAAGTCTCTTTCAGCCCGGTTACTGGGGTACGAGCTGGACCTCCAAGGATGCGAGCGGACAGTCATGTCTGTCTCCAGCCTAATGACTAACCACAGAGTCATACGGAAACAGAGCTACACCCCACCCTACATGATAATTAGGCGTTCAGACTGAGCACGTAGCCCTGGGGAGGTGCAGATGGAAGCGTTTCATCAGCTGATATCAAGCGCAGGGAAAGCATGTTGCATGGATTTACATCATTCCCACAGTCTGTACAGCAGCAGAGATATGGCTGCTAACCTGCCCCATCTTAATCAAGCCATTGTCTGTTTCACAATCGGTGAAAGAGCACACGTTCAGGATAGCTTTTATTTACAACAGCCACCTAGCTAAGCGTCTGTTAACCATTTACTTTCCACAAGGAAACACTTCCCGTCAAAGTGCATTAGACATTACCTGCCACATTTCTGCAAAAGTGTTACGGGGGGGTTAAATCTGCTTTGTTAGACAAAACACAAATAGGTGTGTAAATTCAACAGTCATTTGCTAAACCTGGTATTGCTACTTCTTTGGTCAGTTTATCTGATGATTCAACAGGTTGACATTTATGCATGCGATCACTTACAGGAACTGTACTTCCCTCTAGGGTTTATAGCACACTGGTCCCTGGTTATGGATTTTGCACTTAGCACTTTATTGCACGTGGCTGGATAAGAGCGTCTGCCAACTGACTAATACAATGTAATGTACTGCAATGTAACATTGATAGAATTGTATTCCTAACACTACAATTACACCAAAAAAGCAGTTTTCCAGTGGTTCAATGAGAACAGGACACCCTGTTGGTGTTAGTTTCCCCACAAGGACCCATGTTGTACCTTAGCTTAGCATTTATTTGTGTCAAAATTGCAAAGTGTTCTTCCCCATCATCACAGCAAGAAGTACTACTTCCGTTTAAGGAAATTAGGCCGTCAGTTTTTGGTTGCATTTCTGTGCCGAATCCCTAGAGAACATCTTGCTTCCTCTGCTAGTCTCTGTTCAGCTGAAAAGTCAGATCTCACAGTGAGGAAGAGGATTGGAATTAGCTGCTGGCCCACAGGAATGCCTGACTAGGTCATGGAGCTGAACGTCATTGTGTTCAAAATTAATCACATCTTACACCAAAATGCTGGTTATGAAACTGAATATTTGTATGTCCCAAGTTTTTCTGAAATTGTCTTCCTGAATATCCTGCTTTTGTAGATCCACAGGAAGTAATCTAATAATAAGGCTGCTGGGGCTCAGTGCCCTAATGGACCATGATAACGATAGCCATCATGCTAATGTCTGCAAGCCCTGATGGTTAAAAAGCTGTTAAAGACAAGCTGAAACAGAAGTTGGAGCAGCACTGATTTGCTTGTGATTTGACTGGCGGTAAACGAGGAGGGGGAAGCAGAGCCGTAGCCTATGGCTCTGGAGGGAGAGATATTCACCACTGCCTGAAAGGATATTCATTGGAGGGGAGCGGAAAATTGATAGACATTGGATATAATACACGCCCACTTGTACTCGATTAAATCAAATCTCATTCAATCTTTCCAGGAAATGGATGGAAAAAGAAAAAGAAAATAATTGTGTGTGAATATACACAAGTATTACAATTGTACACTTTTTTTAGAAGACATGCTCATATGGTTATGAAGAATTTACTAAATTGAGGAAAAAGTAAATTTTGATTTCAGCTCGTCTTGTAAGGTTGTGCGTTTGGTTTGGCCCTGTTGTAATGGCGGTAGCTGTGTCGTGATGTAATGGCCATAGTTTTGTCGTGATGGAGGTTTGTCGTGATGTGATGGCGGTGGGTTTGTCGTGATGTAATGGCGGTAGGTTTGTCGTGATGGAGGTTTGTCGTGATGTAAGTTTGTCGTGATGTAATGGCTGTAGATTTGTCGTGATGTAATGCTGTAGATTTGTCGTGATGTAATGGCAGTAGGTTTGTCGTGATGTAAGTTTGTCGTGATGTAATGGCTGTAGATTTGTCGTGATGTAATGGCGGTAGATTTGTCGTGATGTAATGGCGGTAGATTTGTCGTGATGTAATGGCGGTAGATTTGTCGTGATGTAATGGCGGTAGATTTGTCGTGATGTAATGGCTGTAGATTTGTCGTGATGTAATGGCGGTATCCCATACTGACCCTCTTAAGCTTGGCGCTGCAGACGGCGATCTGGTCTGGGGGGGGGAGGACTTCGGAGAAGCCGCTGTCCATCCGGTCTTCTGCATCCCGTTTGAGGTAGGGCGAGGGGGGGATGGGGAGGGACAGCCTCTTTCGGGAGCCCCTGCTGTCCTGTCGG
Organism: Conger conger; assembly: GCF_963514075.1. NCBI lineage: Eukaryota > Metazoa > Chordata > Actinopteri > Anguilliformes > Congridae > Conger > Conger conger. Next base: position 18,661,729 of record NC_083773.1, on the reverse strand, counting down.
GTCCAGAAGGAGCCGTGGGGGCTGTAGGGGTCTCCACCGGAGGTGAAGGAGTTCCACAGACGCAGACTCTCCTCTTCATCAAGGTCGCTGTCCTCCTCCTCTTCCCAACTCTCCTCCTCCGGGAGCAGGGGCTGAGGCGAGGAGGGGCCCTCCACAGGGGGGTCGTCACCACCCGGGGCCCGTCTGGGAGCCGTCTGCTGGGAGGCCGTGAAGTTTCGGGGGTCGTAGGGGTCCCCCCTGGGGCAGAGCGAGTTCCACAGCTGCTCCACCTCGCCGTCCGCCTCCCCCACGTCCGACTCCTTCCCTTCTTCCTCCTCCTCCCTGTCCTCCTCTTCGTCCAGGTCTTCAGAGTCGGAGAAGTCGGACGAGCCTTCGCTGTCGAAGCCATCATCATCCTCGCTGTCCCAGTCGCTGTCCTCCTCCAGATCCGATTCACTGTCCTCGCTACAGGGCCCGCCCATGATGTAGGCGATGGCCTTGTTCTGGCAGCCAGGCAACGGCAGGTGGGGCGGGGACAGCTCCTCAGGCTCCGCCCCATCCTCCTCCTCCTCAGTGTCCGAAAGGTCAGAGTCAGACTCCTCTCCTTCCCTCCCGTCTGCAGCGGCCTCAACTTCCGGGAGCTTTGAGCTCCCCTCAGCAGTCGTACCGCCTTCCGCAGGGAAAACGAGCTCCTCTGCCCCCTCAGCAGGCCCAGAACAACCCTGCTCAGGACTGACAGGTTCCACTAAATGCATCCTGGAGTTTGAGTGCTCCTCTTCCAAACTCGAGTATCCATTGTCCTGGTCCGGAGTAAGAACGGCCACCTCACTGCAGGCAGTGGCTGCTCTTATACCGGGCAGGCGTTCACACAGGGGCTGACAAACTAACAGCGGCTTTTCGGAGCTTGGGAGAGATTCCGGTCGGACCGACTGAGGGCTGCCATTATCGGACGCTCCTTTGTGGCTGGAATGTCCAGCGCTTTCGCTGGGAATCAGCTCTCCATAGTCGCGCTGTTCAAACAGTTCCGTTGGCTTGGCAACGCGGGCGGCCGTACCAGACTCGACCTGCTGACAATAGACGCGGCTGTCATTTTCTCGACAATGCTGATCTGATGCCACAGAGCATGTTTTCCACAGAAAACCGGACAGCCAGCCTTGGGAACCGTCAGCGGATCCCCAAATACTGTCCCACCACCAGTTGCTCTTTACTGGCGAAGCAACCGAGTCTGAGGGCCAATCACCCCTGCCCAAACCTCGGTGGTGGTCTGGGGTTCTTACGGTTAGATCCTGTCCTGAATCTGCGTTCACCAAAACCTGGCTGGGAAAGTTTTTAGCAGAAGCAAAGTATCCGACTCCTGGTGTGTCTCGTCTCATATTTAAGTCCAAGTCGGCGTTATCATGAATTCCTAACTCTCGAAACGAGGCGGCATTAACCCAGCTTAAAGTTGTAACGTTAGTTGAGGAAGAACCAAAGCCATTAGTGCCCGACTGGTGGTGTAGGTGGCAGGCGAGATGGTGCTCCGCTTCAGGAATGAAGTCAAGTTGATCTAAAAACGCATTTTTACCTTTAAACGGCAGTTTAACATCTCCATTTTGCCAGCCACAAACGCCACTCGAGGTGGTAGATGTCCGAGCCTTTCCCGGTAAATACTTTTGCAGGAAAGCTAGGGCGGGCCTAGAGACCACTGACAGAATGCCGATCCACGGGCTTTCCTGATTAGTTTGCCGGCGTGTGGCCACGCCAAAGCTGGGAGCTGCCGCCGGCGCGGCGTTCTCTTTAGAGTAAAGTCCGTCTGAATGCATGCCCCTAAACATCCTGACTTTTAATGTATAAACCTAAAATGATTGGCAAACGTCCCAAGTAGTGGCTACAGTCGTTTTAAAAAAATAGACCACAGATTTCTCTTGCACATGCATTAGGAATAAAAAATGAGAAAAATGGAAAATTTTGCTAGGCCGTTAATGATACTGCAAATACCTAGCTAACGTTACGAGTGCAAAAATAAAAATATACAGATAGCTAAATACGATCTATTTTCTTAACTGGCTAAGTTAAATAAAATAAATATCTCTTCCCGTAGCACGCTAGCCAACGTTACAGATTTCACAATCCTGTGAAAATAATACTGTGACAGCCAAGTTAGCTGTCCATATAAAATATGCAATTACAGCTAGCTTGCTTCGCGGTTTAAATTCAGACCATTGTGCACAATTTATTAGATCCCACTCCTCGGTCTTCTGCCACCAAGATGTCCATTTTCGTTTAGCGACCGCCGACAACGACATACCGGCAGGTTCTCCTTGTAGCCCAGTGCACACAATCTTCCATACTGTCCCCGGCATTGGCGGCATTGGCGGCGGTGTACTTTCTCTGAGGATGACCGTGGTTATTCTGGATCCAAGGATTCATTACGACAGGCGCCACAGGGAGACAAGAAAATAAGCAACTCGGGGACAATGATACGCAGGAAAAAGACATTGAATCCGATTCGAACGATGAAAAAGAAGCCATCTTTTCCCCTTTCGGTTTAACGTTACTTAAATTCTTGGTAAACTGGTTGCACAAGCGAAATTCAGGCGTTGACAAGACTACGGAAGAATAGCTCAGAAGCAACGCGAGCGAGCTATAAAAGACCTTCGAACGTAATCGACGTTTAGCTTGCTGATGTTAGATAACTGCGCTTTAACACGGAAAACGTAGAAATAGCGAGATAGAATGTTTGCTAACGTTTCATAAATTACATGAACAGCATTAACAATCGATTAACACCCTACTTTCTGCCTGCCGCTTAATTTCCTTCTTTTCACGTTTGCCAGTTCGTCTCAGCCTCGTTTTTTTAAGAAGATTTCATCAGAAATTTTAGGGAGCGTCATGAAAGAGCCGACACATTTGTACGACTTAGGTACTGTGGTACAATTAGTATCTACCTTGCAAAACGCAGAAGGCAGTCACTTTTAATATGCAGGGCCTGTTGCTCAGGAACAACCTTCATGTGAATAAGTATTTAATCGAAAACAAAATGTAGGAAAAAAAAAAAAAAAAGATCACACAGATGAAGCCTAGCGCAAAACCAAGAAACCTTTCTATATATAATAATAATAATAATAATAATAATAATAATAATAACAAGAACAATGTCATTATTTAAATTACAAACTGACAGTTGGCTCCCATTTTCTGACAGTGTGTGTGGAAACCTACCTAAAAAAGTTAAATTAATATGGTTCAACAGCAAATGGCAACAGCCCAACCCTACATTCTGTTAAAATGGGTTTAACCACACGGTTATGGTAGAATGTAAACTCATTGTCAACAACCTTAATGGGCTTTGACAAAAACCAGCATGCACAGCACAGTGGGTTCCCTGCACCGAGGTTCAGAAGTACTGATTTTAAGGAGGTTTCCACAAACTCAGAAAATATGATCAAACTGATTTCACCTGTAAATGTTGGAATCATTTGCCATGTACTACATACAGCACAGTAAATGAAAGCATATGTTGGTCTGACAGATTGGAAATCCTGAAGTGTTAATATGAGCCATTAAGTTTTTAGGACACTGGAAATTAAGAATAACGAGCATCTCAGTATAGAGAGTATAGAACCTGCTTTTATGATTGGAACAAAAACAAGCATATGCAGTAGATTCCCAGGACTCAGGGTTGAGAAACAGTTATGCTATACTGATACCTGTAGTAACTGCCATCTGCAGTCACCTGTAGTAACTTCCATCACAAAATTCTAGCCAAGCAGTGATAATATTTTGGGGGTGTGTTAAATTAGCAGAAAACAGAACCACTTACTTAACCTGGAATGAATTTCCACATGTACCTTAACTCTCCTACTTCTTGTGAACTCTAGAGGAAAGTAATTGGACTTTTGTTGAATTTTTAATCATGCCATGCCTTCTATAGAATATCCCTAAGAAGGCTTCATAAAGAATGCATTGGGTCCTCTTTTTCTGAAAACTGGAACTGCCTTTTATGGCTTTAATGATGTATGGAACGTGATATAGCTCCCATACATAATTAATGCCACAGAAGACCGTTTAACGAGCAGCCACAATGCATTCTGGTATGTTGAAAGTGTGAAGAACCTTTTAGAGTGGAGGACAGTTTGCCTTAAAATACAGTGCTATCCCTCTTCATTTGTATTTTGTGCAGTAATTACTGTATGTTATTTCCGTTTACCTACTCTGTTTAGGAAGATCAGGTTTTACTGATTTAATGATGGGCAATCATTGAAGGAAATTAATAACTTGCATAGACAATATTCCAGTCAGTCTGCATGATTATCAGTGCATCAGGTTTTGCTTGTATAAAAACATACAGAACATTCCTAATCAAGACAGAAAGTGAATTCTAATCATACTTATGACTAAAAATGAAAGTGAAAGAATCCAATGGCAGACAAGAAAAACATGCAGCTGCTAGCTGCAAACAAGCAAAACAAGCAGGGGTAGGCAAGCTTGGTCCTGGCGTGCCAGTGATGGGCAAGGTTTTTGCTCCATACAAACCTAGAACTATATGACTGAATTCATTTTAAAGGCCCACTGGCATATCTTCTCGTGTTTTTCAGCTTTTCATATCATCCTGGAGCTTTCCATTTGTGTTCCACACTGATCCAAGTATTTGCAAACCATTGCAATTTTGGAAGAAGTATGCATGTTTTAGAGCCTAACTGCTATTTTTCTGAGTGGTTTGTGAAAAGATTTCCCACATGACATGATGTATGTTTTTGTATTATTATCAGAAGAGTTTGCTCAATGTTAACACAGAGAGCTGAGCAGAGGAGGTAGAGGTGGGAATTGTGTGTTTTTTTATTTTTTATTATTATTCTTTTTTTAAGGACTTTAAAAAAAAAAAGCCACATCACTGATGTTTGCAAACATTTTGTGGGCGTTTGACAGTTTCAATATAAAATGAAAGGTGTTTTAAAATGACACTCATCATGGCAATTCCCTATCGGAATCTACATATTCATGCACCCTGAATATGTAGATGTTTGTTGGTCATTATGACGGTTGTGTCGTTTACCTCCGTTTTCAAGTCAACACTAAAACAAAAGGCTGTATGTTTGTTTCCCCCATTATACATGCCATAGGATGGTTGGAGCCATTTGTCCCTCTTCAAAAGTGAACAAAAATAAAAACAAAATTAAATACAATTACGATGGCCACCTTGTCTCCCTATCTAGTCATGAGGCATTTCACACAGCGCTACACTCCGTGTCAGAGAACAAAGACCATCATTCCCAGTGCATCCCTGTGAGAATGAGGTCAACAGCTAGCCCAACCTGATGTAATTGTTACCTCAGTCTAGTTAGACATACTGGGTGTGATACACAGACAGCAATGTCCCAATCCTCAACACAGCACAGAAAAGAGGATTTAGCCATATAGGGATTATCAGATAAATATTTCACATAACAATCTGTCCTTATTAGACCTTCCTGCTCTAGAATGTTTTCCCTGACAGTCTGATGTTTTCAAGTTTTCTGCTGAATGAGTGCATTCAATTATAAACCCAAAAGCAAACAACCTGATGCAATGTTTGGTGTTCCTTTGACAGATATTGTGTCAGTAGAATACTTATGCTATAAGTCTGTACTTAAAGCCAAATGAAATGCACAATAGTGTCTTTGAAATTCAAGTTTATTTTTTATCATTATTTAGTGCAAATAATATTACAAAACATGAGCAAATAGATTCAAATGATAATGAACACAATACACTTCTTATTTAAATCCATAAAGTCAAAAAAAATAAAAACAAAAAAAACTGTGGGATGAAACAATTATGAATTTTCATGGTCACAATCATGATATTTTCAGTATGTACAATGCGTCAAATCCTGTTCATTTTGAACTTACATTCTGTCCCGTTTCATCATGGCGGGGTTTACGCCTCGGAGGGAAAAGCCACATCCTTAGGACCGCTGCAAGAGGAAGGCCAGCTTTTACCCAGAGTTCCTCTCACCAATGAAGGCCAGCGGTCATGCCATCCTATATGGCCACCAATACAACAAGAATGATCAATTCTCCCAAGACAAAAAGGGGCTTAATTCCATCATGTCACTTTTCCATGAGAACAGCTGTGAGTGTCATAGCTAAGGCCTTAGCATATTCAGTTTGGAAGCAGACAGATGCCAGGGAGCTGTTGAACATGTTAGTTGGGTTTAATATGTGGAAATTCAAATGCTACATCTGTAACCTCATACTTGGTGCATCTAATATTATGGCAGATGAATCACTCATTTTGTATTAAGTTTGTTCCCACCAAAAGTCGAGCAGAACGGGACCAATATCAGCAGTAACTCACACATACAGTCCTGCTTTGGAAGGCAAGAGATAACCGCAAACAATAGAATTAAAGGTTTTAAAAACACTAATGTATCACCGGTAAAGCCATCCAGTTAAAATATCTTCTTATTAATCTATAAATTGTGAATTCCTATAATTCAATATTATATATTAGGACAACTGGTAAGCTATGGCCAAAATAAATATGGCCTTTTTTAAACTAGGTTTCATCTATCATACAGGACACAGGTCTAAAAAACAGTATCTGCAAACAATATTTTTTCAACATATTACACTAACTTAGCACCTTGTAACAGAGAAAGTATCTTGGCACCCAAGAGGCTTAAAATGTGGTCCTAAGCATTTTTGAAACGACTATTCCTTCAACCTAATGGTTAAGCTAACAATTGGAATTTAATAATTTAACTAATTAGCAGATTGACCTGAAATCTAAGTTCACTCACTGAGCAACACATTAAATACAGACTTGGTGTGTGTGTGACACGTTTCACATCCTTCCTTTGTTTAAAAAAGATTATTTATCTTAGAGCCACGCCTTCTGGTGCTACACCAGAAATGCCTTCTGTCTCACACACAGGGAAAATCAGCATGCGAAGATGAGTGTTAGGAGTTCCACACATACAGAACCAGTGTGTCACCAGCTCAGGGTGGGAACCGGCCTCTCAACACTGACAGTGTGGACTCCACTCTCAGCGCAGGCACCATTACTGTGCCCTGTGAGCAATGTGATTAACCTCCGCTGCTGCAGTCAATGTCCAGTCACGCCATGTAATGTTCAGTGTAGTCCAGCTCTATAAATGGGCTGTATGCAGCAGAATGCAATCTGCTTTGAATGACAGTATCTGCTAAATGTAAAAAAAAAAAAAAAATGCGGGGGAAAAAAGTAAACTTCCAAATAGAAATGTGAAATTTCTGTATTATTTCTGACCTGGGATACAGTTTAGTTCAGTTTCTTTTCTGAAGAAAAAAATAACCTTATTCTACTCCTATTAAAATGCAATTCCTTCAGACACTCAACTACTCTGAGGACCAAAACATAGTAGGGAAGTAGAAGTCACTTTGCTTATCTACTGTTTTATATTGAACAAAAGCCCTTCCCTTTTTTCCTTTTAAAGAAGCTTATATAAATGAAATGTAAGTTCAAAATGCTTGACGATTAAGACCAAAAGTGCAATAATCAACCAGTAGTAAATCCCAATGCATGCAATTGAAATGCTATCTGAATGTAACTCTGGACATAATATGGACACTTGTGTGGCAAGTGGGCACTTGTTTTCAAATCAGACATCAACGTTACTTACGTCACTTGTGGCTTTGACAAATTGTGGCTTTTTTCTTTTTTTTTTTAAGGACACACATGTATTCTACACAGAGACTTGGAAGGAGGGACACCCAATGAGGTGGAAGGTCGACATAAACTACACTATAAACACACCAAAGAGAGCCGCGAGCCAATGACAGCTGGTTTGTCCCCTGGTTTCCCCAATTTATATTCTTATGATCGAGCATGCCCAAATTATGAGCTTTTTTTTCTTTCTTCTTTTTTTTTTTCAAAATTACAGTACAAAAGCATTCATCCCATCCCACTCTCTACTCTGAATGACTGCACCATACAATATTCACATACAACAATCTATGTATAAATCCGGTACATATACAAATCATATATACCATATGACGAGACATGGCTCGAATCGAGCCGCAATTACAGAATGATACCATTAGGAAGAAATAACTTAAGAAGCTGTTGTTCTTCTCAGATCCCTGTGGGGCTTGTCGTATAGAGCCAGCCGTGGTTTTGCGTTGGACCCTTCATGTGGTCTGTGGACAGGTGTAACAGGGCCTTGGCCCTGGCATGGCCTGGTTTAGCCTGGTCTGGCCTGGTCTGGCCTGGCTTGGCACAGCTTTGTAGAGTACTCCTGTTCGACAGTAGTACCTCTCCTTGTCTTCAGTGACTGAGGACAGGTTCTGCTGACAGGCCTCTGTGGCCCCGCCCTGGTCCAGCACTCCGCTGTCCGTCATTGGCCTGACAGTGACCCCGCCTCTACAGTATCGAGTGATGACGCTTCATCACCGAGTCTCAGTGTCTCCTGGGAAGAAGACATGGCCTCGCCCCCACTGGGGGGATAACCCAGCTCCGAGCTGCTAGACCTCTCCATCTCCGACACGTGCAAACATACACGTACACATATGCACGTACTTGCAGATACACACACACTCTCTCTCAAACACACACACACACACACACACACACACACACACACACACACACACACAAACACAGCACAGACACCCTCTCTCTCTCTCACACACACGCACACACTCTCTCTCACACACACAGACACACAGACACACAGACACACAGACACAGACACAGACACAGACACAGACACAGACACACACACCCTCTCCTCCCTAGCGAGCGGTATCGGGCCCGTCCGTGCCCAGCTGGTGCCAGTCCACCCAGCGGTGGCCAGGCTTCATGGCCTTGAGGGGGATGAAGGTTTCTCCCAGCAGGGTGTTCTCCCAGAACGCCCCCTCGCTCAGCACCCGCAGGTGGATCACTCTCTGCTGCAGGTCCCCACGCGGGATCCTGTCATACACCAGCTGCAGGAGAGGCACAGGAAACGCATCATCACAACAGGAAATGCATCATCTCAATCTGCCCTATACACACAAGGCACAACCCAGACCTGCTTCAGTACTATGTAAATGATCTCAACTTTCACAGAGCTATGGACAAAGATTAGCATCAGCTATAGATTAATAGAATTGTAACCCAGGAAGAAGATACATTTTATGTACAAACTAGTGATGGCAACTCACTACAGTGCATTGACCCTGCACTGTTTAAACACGTACTCCATTTTTGGAAACTTGCCTGTCGGCAAAGTGCTCAACAGTACCTACTACAATTTAGCTGCACTGACTGGCTGCCCTCACTCATTTTGAGTCAACACGCTGAACTTCTGCAGGTACTTTATCCTCAGAGAAATGGGTCTTTGGCTCAAGGGGCGGCCTGTAGCGGTTCATGACTGGGACCCGCAAAGCTGGTGGTTCGATCTCCGGTGTAGCCACAATAAGATCTGCACAGCCGTTGGGCCCTTGAGCAAGGCCCTTAACCCTGCATTGCTCCAGGGGAGGATTGTCTCCTGCGTAGTCAAATCAATTGTATGTCGCTCTGGATAAGAGCGTCTGCCAAATGCCATTAATGTAATATAATGTAAATGTAAATTGAAATGATTGTGATATTAGGGCCCAATAGGAGTATGTGATCTCCCTGTTGTCTGGACTCTCTGAAGCCCAGGATCTCTGAAGTCCGGCTCTTTCCAGCTCTTTCCGGCTCTCTCTCACCATCTCGTTATAGGTGGGGTTGCAGGTGCGTCTGGCCGCCTTGGTCTTTCTCTTGCTGGTCTTCTGAGGGTCAGGGAGGAGGTACAGTTTGACGTAGGGGTCAGGGTCAGTGCCGTCCTGCAGGGGTTGCTGGAAAAGAAGAGGCTACAGGTCAAGTCTGACAGGACTTCCACATCATTGGCTGATTTTACTCCCCCTTTCTACTCCACTAGGGCATAAGTCTGTCAGTGCTCATAGCCCAACCCATGTACCAGAATAGCTTGATCCATCCAACAAAATGAAACAGATCAAGCTATTCTGGTACATCACAGCTATAAATAAAAATAATAGATTAAGACTGGAAGTGGTTGTATCTCGGTTTTTTGCCTCCAGAACATGGGACAGGGTCCTTATGGCATGTCTCTGAAGACCCAGTGTGTTCTGTTTTTACTGATGTTCAGATGAGCTATGCTCTTAATCTGGATTTGATAAGACTCGCAGCGACCCGTTCAGCACTTAGTGAAAGAACTGGGGTGTTGGAGCTCATAACACGGTAAGGTTTCCTTTGATGTATTTTTGCGCACTTACAGAATGCTTATTGTGCCACACTGATTACTTACTTTACCATCTTTACAGCAATAAATTAGCAGTTCAACAGGTTCATTCGTTTTTAACCTTTTATGTTGAGAGAGTGAGAGTGAGAGAAATGGCTAGTCTATGACCTGCTTCTATGATTCAAAGAAGACCAGGATTAAGCAATATATCAGTACTGCAGTAATATTTGTAAAGGCCATCACATAAGGGGGTGGAAAAGCTTTCAGGGGCTGTCACTGGATATGGCCCAAATCAACTCCCCACCCCCTGGTCTGAGATCGCAATTCCACCCGGCATGTTAAAATTTTAGGGGCACTCCAAAAGCTTAGGGGTGTCCCTGAATGTTCTGTGACTGTGTGCTCATTGGATACCTACCAGTCCCCGGATGTGCATGACCATGATGAAGAGCTTGTCACTCTTGTACAAAATGGAGAGCTTCACCTCGCCCACCACCCTCCCTGGGACAGGGGTCCAGGACACCTCTGCAAAAAGAGGAGCACCGCGGTTAATCATTCAAGAGGAAACAGCCGCCATTTTGTGCCTTTCATCACAGCAGTGTAGCAGTTACAGGGAACTCACTGACGGAAGCCAGTTTATGTGGTGAACCCAATGACCACCTCTATGCCGAACAGGCACTTTTACGGGTGCTGTGAGGTTAGTAATCAAGAGCCCATCATAAAGTCGCTAAGATGGGTTTTAATACTTCTGTTGAGCCATGAGCCCCAGCTCACAGTGAGGGGAAGCTGTCAGCTGGGACAGTGTGTGTGATTTAGGACACATTGCACCCCGGCGGATAAGGCCGAGGTCACCGATTGGCCGTGTTTATCGGGGGAGATTGTTGCCAAGGACACCGCCAGCGCAGTAGGGTTGGCAGCAGGTACGTGGAGATAATGGAGTCCGGCTGAGCCTGCTGCTCACGACTGTTTGCACATGGAAAGTACTTCAGTCCCTGTGTTTGCACCGCGCAAACACGCTCTGTTTCCACCAGCCCCATTCATTAGGCAACTGGACCCAGCAAAGCACACAACTCTGATCTTTGGCTCTGAGTCACCACTCTGGTAGCCAGTGCTGCCAAGGACACAGATCTCATTTCAACAACAAACAACATGTTCTTTGGGATCTATCTGGGAGGGGGGGGTATGGGCATTCAATGTTTTCACAAATTTGGGGGAAGGGCACATCCTCTTATCCCCCAGGGATCTGCCGGAATGATTACCCCTATTCAGCTGCTCACACACTGGTTTAGGCCTGCTGTGTAACCTGCGTAACATGCACACACACACACACAGATCAGTGAGAGATGTGTCCTGGTGTGCTTTTTACCTGCCTGTTTATCCTGCATGCAGACCATGCACACACACAGACACACACGCACAGACACACGCGCACAGACACACGCGCACACGCGCACACACACACAGACACACACACACAGACAGACACACACGCACACACGCGCGCACACGCGCGCACACGCGCGCACACGCGCGCACACGCGCGCACACGCGCGCACACACGCGCACACACGCGCACACACACGCACACACACGCACACACACGCACACACACGCACACACACGCACACACACGCACACACACGCACACACACGCACAGACACGCACAGACACGCACAGACACGCACAGACACACACAGACACACACAGACACACACAGGCACACACACAGGCACACACACAGGCACACACACACACAGATGAATGGCAAACACAGATGTGTTTCTTACCTGCAGGTTTATTCTGCAGGGTGTTGACGACCGTACCTGGCCTCTCGTCTCTCGGCAGGGGGTGGAAGAAGGTGTAGATGAGGTCACACTGAGAGAAGAGGGGGTTCATAACAAGAAGTTAATAACAGGAAGTCACATCCACACACGTTGGGTGAGCCCTGTTTCTGATTACACATTTACTGTAATTACCGTAATTACAAACACAACCCAGGGCCAAAGTTCAGTATGAACACGTGTGAGGTGTGCAGCTATAATAAACTCTCTGTGTCAGGGATCACAAAGTCACAGTCCTCCAGGGCCGAAAACTGCTGCTTTTTCACTCTCCTTTTTACCAAGGAGTAAGGTGTGAACACAGTCTTTTACCCTAGCACTAATTACCCAGGATAAAAGAAAAACCAGGACTGGACTTGGATTTGAGGGCCAGAGGTGATGATCCCAGCTCGTTTGTAAAGACTTGTGCATTACTCCCACAGTGCAAATAGCTTTTTAGATGCAATTGTTCCTGCTGCATTGGCACTGTTGCAGGTTAGAAGGATTCACTGTTTGTTTCAGTGCAGATTCTGTGCCTTGACAGGAAGGTGAAAGTATTGTAAAGTAAGTGTTGAGACCGGTGGGACTATAGGCGTGTACCTCTCCCACTGCCAGGGAAGGCTGCAGAAGTGGCATCTGATACAGGCGTGTAATTTTATACGCCAGCGACAGCCAATAGCGTGTGTTTACTTCACAGAAAGTGACTGAGTTCCCAGAAATGGCTGAGTAAAACTGAAACTGCCCACACCCTTCAATCATTTATGGGCTTACTGCCCGTCCCGACAGCGGGGGGGAACACAGGGCTTATGTGCACGCTTAATGTGGGCTTAATGTATCAAATTAGCATGATACGTTATGAAAACCATAAAATACGTCAAAATGTACAGTGTGCAACTGGTATCATGTGATTTTATGTGGTTTTTGCTTATTGCTTTCCTTTATCAAATGCATATTTTATGTGCAGAAGGGCAATTACAGGAACATCCATCCATCCATCCATTATCTGAACCCGCTTATCCTGATCAGGGTCGCAGGGGGGCTGGAGCCTATCCCAGCATACATTGGGCGAAAGGCAGGAATACACCCTGGACAGGTCGCCAGTCTATCTCAGGGCACACACACCATTCACTCACACACTCATACCTACGGGCAATTTAGACTCTCCAATCAGCCTAACGTGCATGTCTTTGGACTGTGGGAGGAAACCGGAGTACCCGGAGGAAACCCACGCAGACACGGGGAGAACATGCAAACTCCGCACAGAGAGGCCCTGGCCGACGGGGATTCGAACCCAGGACCTCCTTGCAGTGAGGCGGCAGTGCTACTCACTGCACCATCCGTGCCGCCTATTACAGGAACAGTCCTGGTTAATTATTGTTTTTAATGGCACAATATAAAAATCAGCCTGCAGGTCAAGAGGTAACTCAGCTCAACAGGTAAGCTCAGCTTTTCTTAGACGGGGGTATACCAAAACCTTGATGGAGTTCATGCTATATAAATTGCATATCAATGCTCTGTAAATAAACTGAAAGTGTGCAGTTTTTCAGATGTCTTCAGCTGTTCTATAAGATGCTGGGATGTGCGAGTAAACAGAGGTCAGAGGTCACCTGTGCCACTTCGGGCGCTGCATGGACCAGATGCCACACGTATCCGTTCAGCTCGTCTTTCCTGCGTTCAGCCATGGCCTCGCCTCGTGACCGGCCAATCACAAACCGGCTCGGGAAGCTGGGCAGGGGATAGGCCGGGGTGAGGCGACAGCATCTCACAGACTATGATATCACTTTCTCTCCCAACACCTCTGACCACCCAGAGTCTGTCAATCTGCCACATACTGCAGCTAACAACCACATTCAGCATCAACATTCCCAAAAGCAAAAACGTTTATCACTCTATCCAGGGTTACCTGGGGAGTTTGGAGGAGGGGAAGACCAGCCGCAGCTTGCCGTGCAGCTCGTGGAACTCCTCGAAGCTCCTCTGGACCAGTGTCGCCCCCTGCTGGCTCTCCCGCTCCACCTTCACCACGTAGGTCTGGGGAGACGAGAGGAAGGAGGCGGAGTCAGCTGGCTCTGTCCCACGCCGCTAACACGTTACATAACCAGCTCTGCTATTTACGGCTGTATTCCAGGAGGTTAGTTCAGGTCTAAATTTACCCTGTTAAAGCTAAAGAACCCCCATAACCTCAGTCTCTAAAGCCCTGCTTTTTCTCTCACTCAAACAGACACACGCACGCACACACACACACACAAATACACATGCACACACATGCAAGCAAGCACACACACACTCACACACACGCGCACGCACGCACACGCACACACACGCACACACGCACACACGCAGGCAAGCAGGCAGGCAAGCAAGCGCACACACACACACACACACACACACACACACACACACACTAATGTTGTACCAAAATGAGCGTTCTTTTACCAAAGGGGTGGGGCTCAACATGGTTAATCACTTGAAACCCCAGTTATTTATACATGCAGTCAGAGAGTAAACAGCCCAGTAAGATTTGGTTCTTTTGAACCACAGAGGTATTGTTATACAATCAGAGGTGAAAGGTCAGAGACCACAGAACTGTGGCCACACCTGCAGCCTGTTTGTTCTAAAATTTTGTCTGTGGAAGACTAGCGTGCTATTTTTATCAAAGTGCAGTTTCGATTTTACCCCTGGCAGCTGTTAGAACAGATATGGTTTCCAGTGGATCATTGCAGACGTTAAAGTACACAGAACAAAGTCGATAAAAATGCCCAGGCAAGAGTCTAAAGTGATATCAGGAAGATATACACACTGCTCAGTTCACACTGGACCACACTAACCCACACAGGAAAAAAACACTCTCCCCGTACTTCAGGATATAATATGCTTGTGTGGGGAGAGCTTTAATGTGTGTACTGTGCGGTACGCACTGAAAGCACGTATGAAAAGCACTGAGGACTGAGAACCAGGCTTTTACAGCGATTTATGCTGACAAGCTGACGTCTCCCTCTCCAGCGCGAAGGCACACATGAGCTAATCATGTTCTGAGCGCCGTGCATTACCGTACATTATTCATGGCCTTAGCGAACGCTCTTACTGAGAGCACCGTTCTACAGGTTGCCCATTTGTACAGCTGAATATTTACTGAAGTGACTCTGATCAAGGAGCGTGAAACCCACAGCCACACGCATGACCGCTGTTCCTGTGCTCATGCTCATACTGCTCTGGAGAACACGGTTTCATTGGCCAATGGCAGATGTGAATGAATGTGAGTGGTAGTATTATTGACCAATGGCAGATGTGAATGAATGTGAGTGGCAGTATTATTGACCAATGGCAAATGTGAATGAATGACCGTGGTTCTCAATCCTGGTCCCAGAGAGACTTCTGTTGTTATTCAGCAGCTGAGCAGTTAAAGCAGAGGAGCAGAGGAGGATATCTGTTTATGTCTGTTGCACCATGGTTATTCTTTTGTTGTTCTGTTGTTTTTAATTTCTTTTTAGTTCCAATTTATCTTTAACCACCTACAAATGTGGCCAATGTGACGCATTTGATGGGTAAAGGGGCTATATGAATAAATAAAACCTAAGTTGAGGTTTATTTATTTGCTTATTTATTATATCTCTCTTTATTATATGGACTGCCTGATCTGAAGGTGAAATAAAACCCAA